>NC_039359.1:41012347-41125269 GCF_003573695.1 Papaver somniferum
TTATATTATTTTTATTATTAACATTGATGATTGAGCTATGACTCTAACTATTCTTACAAAAATTATTGAATCCCAAAATATTGTTAATATTTATGTAATTATGAATTGTTCACTCTTCATATAAGTAAACTCTTCATATAAGTAAATGTGTTCAGTAATTTTTCTATGTGATTTACAAGATCTATCTATAATACTAATCTCATTATTTTTACAGTATTAGATTTTCTACGTGTTCATACTTTTTTAGATTAATTATTCTCAAACCCTTATTGGCTAAAGTTAATGGTGTATCCTACAATTTTTTTACTTCAATAAACAAACAACCAAACCAACAAAACAATCAATCAAATAATTATTTTAATTATTGATAGATTTTAGTGATAAAGATTTATCTCACAAACCAAACCCAAATCTAAACTAATCTATTTCACTAACTGACATTGGCTATTAACTAATGTTTCCCATATAAGATCTAATAATGAGCTCTGATATCAACACTGTAGCGCCCCCAAAGCTAGCAGCTGAATAATTCAAGAGACTAACTAAATAAAGAGGCACTACGAATCTAATTCAAATACTTAAACATTCAATTAAGAAATCTGCTACAGAACTTAACCCAAAACTAGCCCCGCGCAGAAATATATATAAATACAAGAACTCCTCTCAAAATAATGCATATACAATAGTCATTCGGTTTGCTAATAAAATATACAACATAATAAAGATAACAGAAGTTAACCAACTAATGAACTTAAACGCTGAAGCTTTCGCTGCGCAACTCTAATCTGTATCTGAAACTGAAAGTGGGAATGAGTGAGCACATCATCCCTAAAAGGGGTGCCCCGTAGGATTAACATTTAACTTTCAAGTAATCATTGAAAATGATTTGAAAACAATTCATGTTTTCCCTAAACGTTAAAGCGCAATCAATTTCACATAGGTAAACAATCACGTATATGGAACTAACTCCTTTCAAACAATATATAATAATGGTGACTCGTCCCGCACCTAGTGATTGCATAAAAGCTCGAATTCATGTAGATATAAATGAAGGAGTAGTATCTTATATACCACAGATGGAAATTCTCATTTCCCAAACAATTCATAAAGACAAACAAAGCATTACAATTCCTTTCCAAGCAATGGAAAGATTAAAAGAAATAACAGAACTTTCGTAAATCAAAGTTAAACAATGCAGGGAAAGCACAACCAAACAATGCATGAATTTGTTAAACATAAACTTTGGTAAAAGAAAACAACAATAATCACAAAAGAGTTAAAGTATTCCCACCTCTTTTGATGACAAGCCACTCCTACCTCGAGATCCACGATCCACTGGTTCATCCTTTGAATGGTTCATCCTTTGAATCGATCGTTGTTAATATAGACTAACTGTTAATCACATAAGAAGTATAAGAATCTAGCCATCATGGCTCACACAAGAATCATATAGTTCTATCTAATGGTTCTAGGCCCATTTATGACTTTACACCTTTTCATTCTCTATCTTTAGCATAACTAAGGTTTACTAATTCAATTAGGTTGGTTCTATAGTCCATTAGCTAAGTCTTATGAACATCTACGACTTTGTAGAAAGAATCGAAAGCTAATTCAGACCATAAGTGTCTAATACAACAAAATAGGAAAACTAAACCTAAGCCCAAGCCCAGTATACAAGGTATGGCCCAAATGGGTCAACTAACAGTCATTGACTGTCAAAGGTCCACTAACAGTCAACGTCCAAGGTCAGGTCAATGTCCATGGTCAAATAGTCAAAGTTTAAATCGATCAACTAAGTCAAATCGGTCAGAAAGAATCAACTCAGTCAATTAGGCTGAGTCAAGTGAGTCGACTCAGTCAGGTATCTGAGTCAGGGACAAGCTAGATCAGTCAGGTTCTGCCTTGAACTAAAAACACACTGGCCTGAGCCATTGTACATGCAAAAAGACACTAGTGCATAAACCTAGTGCAACACATAACCTGGTAAGAATAGAGTGATGCAAACATTACAACTATACTAAGAAACTCAATACACTAAACAAACTCTGAATTCCAATTACAATAAAATAACTATGTCTACCTGCAATTGCAGCTTTTCCAAGCTTTTACAAGAGAGGTTCACCTCCATTTCAAACCACAAATTGTATCTCCAATTTCAGCAATACCAAAACAGTACGACTCCATTTGCACTTCAGTTGAGACCATACTCTCCACCACCAATAGTGTACCTATTTCAGCTACATTCAAACCCATTTACTTCATCTTCACAAACAACACCATCTCCATCTACCATTACTAACTCCAACAGTTCTATATAATACAGCTCTCCTCCCTGTAAATGAATACAACTCCAAACTATAATCTCCACCACAGTAATTCCTAAACAACCACAACCTTATCTTCTATACTCCACAGCACCCATCTTCATTATTCTCTGGTCACAGAACACTAATTTTAAACCACCAATAGCTCTTGAGTTGTGACTGCAACTCTAAACCTTCACACTCACAATCATCTTCAAACTACCCACACAGTTAACTGCCACCGCCTGCTATCCACAGCTCAGAGCCAACACAAACAACATTACCTATACTCATACAAACTCAATCCATTATCCACATTTATTCTCAACAATACATCAAACATTATATATCCACAACCATAATCTACGCCGACCGTTACAGAACCACCATCAAAACACACCAATTCAAAATATATTCATCTAACTCCCCTGCAAGTCTGAGCAGAATTGGCTATAATTCACTAGACAAACCACCAGCACACTCAGTTACATCCGCCTGCGAGAGTATATCATGAATCAACAACATACACAACAACCATACTCGACATCTTCTTAAGATTCACCACCACCGGTTATCCCATGTAACTCAATTATAATATAAATTTCATCCACAGCTTCATGCCAAACTCACTCCAATCTTAGTTTCATTAATAATCACACAAACTCAACCACAGAAATTGCATACCTTAACTAAAATTAAAGATAAGAACAATTACCTCATAGAAGCTTCTTTCTAAACTTAATTAGCCTCAACACCAATATCTCTATTCTTTGATTAATTCATCTCATGTCCCTCGTCTCATGGATTTAACCATCATCAATTAAGAACAAACCCATCTATTAATTTCTTCTTAATCCTTACGCAAAACAAGTTCCAAAAGATAATACAGAAACCCTAACCAAAATTCTCCGATTCATAACTGGATTCACTTCAAAACTTCAATTGAACATTTACCCATATCTAATCTCTCCCCCAAAACCCCAATTCCAGTTTCAGCCACTTGATTTAATTGCATGCAAGAACCCTAATATCTGTTTTGGGGATGAACATAACCCTAACTCTTGATCTTCTCCAAAAAGACTTCAGAACTGTAATTAAGCCTCAACCCATTGCTTCTTCATCTAGCAGCAACCTAATTACCCTATCAATTCCATACGAACTCAGTTAACTAGTTTTACAAACCCTAACTGTAATTCCCTTGATTACTAATTGTTCTCTTCCCAACTTACAAAAGCACCATCACCTTCAACCTCTGCATATCCTCATCAATTGATTCTCTCAAACCGAATCTCAAACTCACCTCTCAAACGTCGGCAGAAAAAGAGCAGGGAAAAAAGAAAGAGAAGAAGAAGGAGGAATAAAGAAGAAGAAGAAAGAATGAGAGTTATACTCTCGAGTTGGATAGAGATAAGGTCAAGGTTTGTTAATGGGACACCTCAAAATGATAAGGGCATCCGGGTCGGCTAAAACACCAAATGCTTATTTTGCCTTTCACACGGTTCCGATGATGTCTTCTTCGTCTGGTAAGCGAATGACACGTTCGAGTAGTCTAATCCACGTAACTTTTCGAGACCTCATCTATGATACTAGTTTCGTATCTAGATCGTTGTTAGATTAATTTTTATTAATTAAAATCTATGTTAACTAATCGAGTCACTAGCGGCTAAGACGTCTCTTGACTAGTCTAATAGCGTTGACGAGCTTCAAGGTCTTTACATTTCCCTGAAAACCTAGTTTTTTAATATTGTAATTATTATTGAATCGAACACCTACTGCTAAGGGCAATTCGTATGACGATTGCCAAACTCAAAAATTTAACCAGCCAGGTAGATGGGCAAGCTGTAATTTCCACAATGATAAAAGTTCTGGGTGGAACATCGAGATACGCGTGGGTTCTGCAAATCCGCTGGTAGTGGGTGAAACATCGAGATACTCGTGTGTTTTGCAAATCCACTGGCGGGTTCAATAAAACTACGCTGCCGAAGACAATTCACTGGCAGGCAAAGACCAACCGCCAACGACTACTTTTTCAAAAGTAAAAAACAGTAATATGTTGACCACTACAAATTACCACCATCTTCAAACAGTCCACTCACACCAAAATTTTCTCTTGAATTTTTTCCACTAATCTATTTGAATTTTTTAGTTCAATATTTAATATTTGTCAAGTGAAATGTATGAAAAGGCTATAACACTTTTTTGCGATGAAAAACTTGAAGCAGTTGTTTCTAAGATACGTGGAAGTTTTAAAAAGATTGAAAATAGTAAAAGGCATGTGCAAGTTTTAGAAGTTAATCCAAGAAAATGTTCCACTAAATAAAAGCTCTATTTGTGAAAGTTAATAACAAAAAGTTCAAAAACAAAGGGAAAATATGTTAGAGCGCTGCTCGGTCGAACTTGCAAGCGTTTCTATCTCAAGCTTGTTTGTTAAGTTTAGTTGATCAATACTATATACTTGATTTGTAGTCTACTTATAGCTATGTCTCAGATTAGGATAGAAGTGTGTAATTGAGCATTAGACTTCACAGTATTCAATTAATTATTAAATAAATCGTTTACGATTTTACGATTTCGCAAACGATTCTTCACTATATCCCTAGCTAAAAATACTCTCTCAACAGTAGCTATAACAACCATCAGTATCAAAGAAAATGTAATAATAAGGAAACACGAGGATACACTTTATCTTTATTTGTCTCAACCATTTTCTGTGCAAGTCCACTAATTCCAGTCAATTAAAGAAAATCATTAATAAAAATTATATCAACAAGAAATATGTCTAGGTGTTGATCAAGAAGCATAAGATCAAATGGGGGAGAAATTAGTTGGACATAGTTTAACAAGACAAAATAACGCACCTTTGTCGGAATCTGAAAACTTCGGTTGAATTCAAATGTCACATACAAAGAATTAACCCAGTATTCACTTCATAAAACTGGTCATTAAGAAATCAACTCGCACATGATGTAGGTTTATTTCTTCTTGCACATTACATGTCTACTTCTTCCAATTGGTACATATGAAGACATCTTTTCAGCGACTCATATATCATTTTAAGCACAAAATGCATAAATACCATGCATAAAATTATCCCACCCATTATTTCTCATTTCATGCATAAAACGATTTACCTTTTGTTGATGAAGTTCCTCCAAGCTCTTCAGTAGATCTTGTTCTTCAATTGGTGAACGCCGTGAAATTCTAATGCTCAACTACATACTTCTATCCTAATCCGAGACATAGATATAAGTAGACTAGAAATCAAGTATATAGTTTTGATCAACTAAACTTGACAAACAATCTTGAGATAACAACGCTTGCGAGTTCGACCGAGCAGTGCTCTAACAATCTCCCCCTTTGTCAATTTTAGTGACACAACTATCAATACATATGGATTACAAAATAAATAAACTTTGTAGCTTCTGATCCAACATGTTTTATTTCCTTGTCTCTTCAACTTCCTTGAGTTCTTCGTTACTTCAAGTTCTCCATCGATTCTGAATGTGTTCAACTCGGCATCATTGTTGTTGAAGATATGTAGCAATAACAATACGAAAACAAATGTTCTCAATAATTGTTATTCAGTGTCATAGTATTTATTATATAAATCAAAGTCCAATTGCATCACAACGTTGAAATAATACTATGGTGATATGTATCACTCTCCCTTAGTCAATACTTCCATCTTTTGCACAATAGGTAAAACCTATAGAATGGAATCCACCCCCCTTACATAATGATCCGTAAACCATATGTATATAGTGTGAACTACTAAATAATTCTCCCCCCTTTTGTCAATATAAATTGGCAAAAGTACGAAAACTATGGGATCATGATGAATTCTCAAAAGATAATTCATGACTAAAAAGAAACATATCAATTTTCTTTCGATGATTTCACATAGTCGGAACTTAGTGCATTCATCAAGGAGTTTATTAAGATACAAGTTAACCCCTTAAAATTCCACAACCACTCTCCGCACAATGATATGGCAATTAAGCACAAGTTCATTTAAGAACTCTCCCCCATTTGATGTCATTCCCAAGAGAACAACATGAGCGACCTTACTTTTACAAGAAAATAATGAACTCTTTGGACATCAACAAATCACATGGATTTGTATCCAGTAAACCTCAAGTAAATTAACCACAAAAAGATCTTATAGATTAATTTATCCGGAAATCACTCAACATAAAAAAACTTACGGAGTAGATACAGTACTTTCACATAATACTGGATCAGGGAAAGATCAATACCGCTGAAGTTCTCAAAAAGTTCATATTATCTTTTATCAATATATCTTTTGAGCATATATGAGATAATAACACAATTCACGAATGTAAAGGTATATATATCTCATAAAACATTTACAGTATATAAAACCAATAAGATTAAATACTGCAAGTTCATCTTTCAAAAACTTAGAATTTAAATAAATAAATCTAAAAACATTGCAAGATGAAAATCGTTGGAAATAGCTATGTGTAATCACAATATTTGTTATACCAGACCCTAGTTATCATTCTTAAACATAAGAATAAATTCTTACAAGAAGTTTCCTAGACATTAAGATTCTTGAAAAATTCGTTATCGTCCCCGAACTTCTTATCGTCAATAGTCATTGGAACATAAGGTTCATGAAGAAAGGAGTCAATTCCAACAAATTCTCTTGACTGTTGTCGAGCCAGGGTCTTTTGAATCTCCAGAGATCTTTGTACAATAGCTTTTATTTCCTGAATCTCCATCCTAGTTTGTTTTAACTCTTCAAGAACAACTGAAAACTTTTGAAAATTTGAGTTGTTAGCTCTTGGTTTCTTCATATTCTTCATTTTTCTCTTCAAAGTTATATTAGAGGAATGAGATTTCTCTTTTTCCTTCATGATTGAAGATTTGACAATCATACTAACATCTTTTCCATCAGAAGAAATATTGTTTGGAGTCTCCATAATTTTGAAATATGGGTTTGTGAAAACACAAATAAAACAGCTCTACAAGAAACTTTTGATGAAAAGAGTTCCTAAGAAGGAATATGACAGCAAGATTACGGTACCTATATACAGAGTAAGTAGGGTTCACGTACAATCAACACAGATAACCCTAAAAAGGTAGAAATGTCTTTATTCAAATAGGGTGAAATATTTTCACTACCATTACTTGAAAATAGAAAATTATGAATAAAAAAGATGGAAATTCAAGTAATAATATTCAAGATAAAAACTAGGATAGTTTTTGACCCTAGATTCCGGTTGTGCACAGTTCTTGTCTCTTTTCAAAATTCGGGCACATGAGAAAGATGCACTATCAACACAGTTAGGCTGTGTTGGGGTGAATAATAATTTGTTCACCACAAAGTTCCTACACGGAATTATCAACATCCCTTTTTATAGGTCGTTTACCCCTAGTTATTTTCTGTAGACATCTAACCTTTTCCTTAGAAATCAACTTCTTATGAGAGGAGTTAAATTTACATACCTCAGATTGATTTGATTTCAGAACAAGTTTGAGCTTGTTTGCTAATCGACTGGATCTCCGTTGCAGTTTGTTGACATACCTTACTTTATATTTGTACTTGAAACAATAAAAGAGTTCTGACCCTTAATAGTACAGTATGGACATGTCAATGTGGAGGATAGTTTAGACACCATGGCCGAAAAGTACGCTAGGCAAAGCGAGGTACCTGAAACATAAGACGTAGAGTTTTCATTAGACAGAGAAAAATCCATTACATCCTCCAAATCCTTAGATGATATATCAACGGGAAAAATATCAAAGTTGATATGAGTATTGCTACAATTATCAAAATTGATATTTTCACCAAGGAGTGCTACACTTGATTTTTCATCCTATGTAGAATCATAGTGATCAGATGTTTCATCAAGAGTTGCAACAAGACCCTTGTTGCTAGTGTATTTTCTACGATTTGGACACTCATTAGAAAAATGTCCAAAACCTTTAACACTTGAAGCACTGTGGCCTATCATTATCATCAGTGTCAACAATATCCCTGTTTTTAGGAGGAACACAATCATGTGTCTTAACTGATTATCTGAGTTTGTCTTTAGTGAAACGTTTACTTCTCTTCAAATGGATATCTCTAAACTGTTTTGTGATCAGAGAAACTGAGTTGTCAAGATCTTCATCTCATGATTCAATTTCAATAAGATCATTCACAGAGTTGCCAACACTTTTACTTTTATCAAGTAGATTAGTGTTCGTTCGTGCTTTGAACGCAATATCCTTTCCAGATTTGGATAGATGTTTGTGATCAAAGATCTTTAACTTTCCAACATTAGTATTTTTGGAAAGTGTTTCAAGGTTATTTCCCTCAACGATGGCATGTTTCTTAGAATCGTATCTATCTTGAAGAGATCTGAGAATTTTCATCAAAATATCCTTTTCAGGAATAGTCTTACCCAATGTAAATGATGCATTAACAATTCCAGACATTTTGTGATTAAACTCATCAAATGAATCTTCATCAGCCATACGAAGGTTTTCCCAATCAAAATTTAGGTTTTGAAGCCTAGCTTCTTTTTCAGAGGTATTTCCTTTAAATATGGTTGCTAAGATATCCCAAGCATCTTTAGACTTTGTGCACATAGTCACATGGTGCTGAAGATCTGGGGTAATGACATGAATGATAACATTTAATCCGTCAGAATTTTTCTTAGCAGCACTAATCTCGAATTCATTATATCTACCAATATCCTTTGCAACAGTTACACTGTCTACTGTAATTGTTGTAGGATCATAGCCATTTACAATATGAACCCATGACTGAAAATCACGCGCTTGTAGAAAGGCACGCATAACAATTTTCCACCATAAGTAATTCGATCCATCGAAGATTGGAGGTACGTTTATAGAGATAACAATTCTGTCCATATAGTCAGATTGGTACAAACACAGACTCATGAGGTCTTAGCGTGTTTGTCTGCTCAGATACCAATTGAAAACGCGAGGGTACAACATCCAAACCCAACTATTTCGCTCGGAAATCTGTATGGACTAAAACCCGATATAATTATGAGAGCACCAAGTTATTGAGTCTCAATCAAAAAATATATTAAATAGCTTTATCTCTTTCTCAACACAATCAGTAAATCTAACAGATAGAAATTCGTGAACCTTATTGTTATGAGAATAACTCGGATGGTACCAAAGACCGATGTCCGAGTGTTACTCAAGTCCTATCCAACAAACAAGATTGAATTTATCAACTATGATTGAACTACGCACAACCTGTGATATTTCAATTATATAAAGAAAATATAATGCGGAAAATAAATAACACAGACACCAGAAATTTTGTTAACGAGGAAATTGCAAATGCAGAAAAACCCCTGGATCTAGTCCTGACTTGAACACCACACTTTATTAAGCCGCTACAGACTCTAGCCTACTACAAGTTAACTTCGGACTGGAATGTAGTTATGCCCTAACCAAGTCTCACACCGATTAAGGCACTGTCGTGTTCCTTACGCCTCTTGAATCTCGCAATACTCCGCGCACTTGATTTCCTTAGCCGATCTCACCCACAACTAAGAGTTTTTACTGTTAGAGCATTGCTCGGTTGAACCCACTAGCGTTGGTATGTCAAGTTAGTTTTCAACTTTAGTTGCCCAAATGCATTCTTGATTTAGTATACTAGAGATAGTTTCAGACTAGATTAGGTCTAAGAAGAACTACTCTTAGGGATGAAGACTGAAGATTACAAGAAGACATAAACAAGGACTTCATCAACAAAGGTATGTGGTAATTGATTTCATTTGGATTCTTGTTCAATTCTACCTTTATAATCTACCGAAACAAATGCTCACTCTATGGAACAATTCCTATGATGGTTAATGTACATTTATGTATATATACTCGAGGTTATTTGAGCCACGACTTTTGTGACAATAACCCTTATCCCTGGAAAGGTTCTCATGTTATAGTGAATGAGCTTATGAATTCAACGAGCCAAGAATCACTCAATTCCGAGTTATAATGATGAAGTTATGAGTGATTTATTAAAGTAACAATTATAAGTGTTGATGTAATTGTTACAGTTCGTTAGTAGGAAATAATCCATGGACTGCTTCTAACGGTTCACGGACTTGGGCCCAATTACGTGACTAGAAGTCTTTTTTAGTCAAATTGGTGATGTTTCCTTATCTAGGCAAGTTGGTTATTAATCCAAACATATTTGATTACCATATTAAAGTGTTTGTGATAACTCTTATTTCCTGCCTAAGTTAAAATGTGATTTATTCACATAAATATAACATTTGCTAATTAATTATTTATTTAATTATTTTGGCAAGAGTTGTAACTTAGGAAAGACTCCCAAAATTAGGAGAGTCTTGAAAAAGGAAAATATCTTTCGTAGCTTCCAAGTTACCTTTCACTATAAATAAAAGGTTCATGAGTGCTACGCGTTTTTCATACCCTTTGGAAAATTGGTGTAAGCTCGAAAGGTTGTTTTCCATGTCTTCTGTTCTTCGTGAACAAGAGTGAGATAAAAGTCTTTGTATTGGGGATCACAAAGCCGAGTTGGATTTAATCTTCGTGATTGATTATACAACTTGTAATCTAGGTTTTTCACCTCCTGTTTATTATAAGGTTTTCTCTTATGATATAAAACCATTCAAGAGTTGTTGATCATAAACCCTAGGTTTTGATAGATTTCAGTTTCTGATCATATACCAACACTTGTTAGTCGAAATCGAAAGCTAGAAAGAAAACTTTGATTAAGGTATCTCATAAAAATCCTTAAGAAGTTTTAAACAAGATATCTCTAGATTTATTCTAGTTGTTCTTGTTATAGAATCATTAGGTTTCTCTTCCTTTATTGAAGAGTATAATAATCCCTAATCTACAAGTTTGTTTTGATATTACTTTTACCTAGTAATTGTTTTTATCAAAATAAACACAAGATTTCCAAAACCTTGATTTACATCTAAAGGGAAATCAAGTCGTTACTTTGTGCAAACAAAAGATCGAATCGTATCAATCATGTTGTTGTATCTTCTAAAGAGATCTTTGGGTTCTTCTAGAAGATTTATGAGAAAAAATCCTAAAGACAATTGGTGTTGTGCTAGGAGTTTTATTAGTGCTGAAGCAGGTATTACATCTAGTCCGAATAGGTTGTAGTAAATTGGTGTAACAGCTTATAATCAGTGTGTGTTTATTCTGGACTAGGTCCCGGGGTTTTTCTGCATTTGCAGTTTCCTCGTTAACAAAATTTCTGGTGTATGTGTTATTTCTTTTCCGCATTATATTTGTTTATATAATTGAAATATCACAGGTTGTACGTAAGTTCAATCAATTATGAATCCCACCTTTGGGTTGTTGATTAAATTGATTGACACTTGTATATTGGTTTTTGATACCGTCCAAGTTATTTCTTATATTCAATCGGGCTCGCAAATTCCTATTTGTTTGATTGCGGATTGAATTGAAAAATTGAGATATAACTCTTTGATATACTTTTCTTAAGATTGAGTCTGACTGTCTAGTTGATTCTCTTGAAAGTAAATTGGAGTTAGTCCATACATATTTCCAAACGAATTATTGGGTGTGGTTGTTAGACCCCTGCCTTTTCAGCTACGACCTAAAGTCGAAGACTTATAAACAAATCTGTCTCCCATAGATAAGTCTATTCTGGTTATTGTTTCCGTCTTAAGATAAATATCAAGGTGAATAGGAAACTCAACTAATAATCCGGTCTTATACTCCCGAAGAGCAGCCTAGAAATATTAGTCCCCTCACAATAACCTAATTGATGAACAGAAGAAGTTATTGCGGAACCACAAGAGTCTGAGACGAAGAACTGTTGTGGTTACTTTTTATATCTTACCTATCGGAGATAAATCTTGAAAAAATCTTAAAGAAGATTAAACTCAACACAGTAGAAAAAGTAAGATCAGGATACGCAACTAGAAACCTAGGTTAATAGAGAATCGATTCTAGTTTGCAACTAGGACACACGATAGTGTCGGGATTAGGTTTCCCAGATGCTAGAGTTCCTCCTTATATAGTCTTTCAAATCATGGTTGCTTACAATCAAATCTAAGATAGCTTAGTAACAAAGAAATTAATATCCACCATTAGATGAACTCCTGATTTAAGATTCAAGCTAAGTCTGCTTAGAAAATAAGCAATCAATCTCCACCGTTAGATGGTATTAGCTTGATACACACAAATGAAATATACCTATATTTAGATATGGGTGAGTTGTACCTAAACATGTATAACAATTTGTCTCAATAACAGTTAACCGAAGTTAGCCATATGAACATTTTTAGCTTAGCCATATTCATATAACACTTATAGACCAAATATGATAATAAATCAATCATGATAGATAATCAAATGAATCTAAATGTGCTTTAAGAAAGTTGTTCAAATGTTCATTATCTCACAGAAATATCCATGAACAATTTGAAACATATTCGGTTTGGTTTCTAATTGTACCAAGTACCTATACAAGAACAATTCATGAACATAATGCCACGGATTGAAAAAATAGTTCGAATACCTTAATTCATTAAAGTTCCAGGGACTTTAGTTCGCAAACAAATTTCACAAACAAACCTGAGTATGAGTTATCATACTTACCGATTTTAGAACCTAACCAATGTATTCGCAAACTGAGTACGCGAACCACAATTCCGGACCTTGCATAGTCTTGTCGTTCGCAAATACTGTTCGCAAACCACAGTTTCGGAACTATCACAAGTAAACCCGTTCGCAAACACAGTTCGCAAACAACAGTTTCGGACCTGAACTAGTACTTCACAGTTCGCATACTAGGTACGCATACTGTGTTGTATCCAGACATTGGTAGTAGTTCTAAAACTGTCATTCAATCATTGAAACATCCTTAGAAGAAAAGAATTGTAATCGTACACATACCACTAGCTTCAAGTAATTTTCAAATGATTAATTGATCAATACGAAACTTCCCAAGTTAACATCAAATGATTGTCTAACACAAATCATGTAAGATGTTCAAGGTAATTTTTACATGATCATCTTGACTTAATATTTAGTTTCCAACAAATGAATTATTTACAACTAAACTTGTCAAGTAGATGATGAATCTTTCTAAGATTTAAACTTGTGTTTCGAGAAATATTTAAACGAGATAAACTCGGCCCAAAATTTCAAATGTGTATAACACAAAGTCTATACAGTTATACGACTTAGTCTCATTAGTAGATATAATTGAATAGAATTCCGAGTGATAGATAAATTTTGGTTTCCATATACCTTTTGTTGATGAAGTTCCTCCAAGATCTTCAGTATATCTTCTTTTTCAATTGGTGAACGTCGTGAAGTCTAATGCTCAACTACACACTTTTATCCTAATCTGAGACATAACTATAAGTAGACTAGTATATAGTTTTGATCAACTAAACTTGACAAACAAGCTTGAGATATGAACGCTTGTGAGTTCGACCGAGCAGTGCTCTAACATAAACTATTATCTATGAAGTGTTACGAGATTAGACAACAAATAGTTATATTTGTCAAATTTTTATTCTTTAAGTGTTGGTAATGTAGTTAATGACAAAAATAATTTCTTAATAATAAATATATTTTATTCTATTTTTATTTTATAATTTAGTATTTTTATTATTTTAGGATGATTACTTTTATCTTGAAATACCTTATTATATATTGTAATTATTATTGTCTCATTAAAGAAAAACATAACCTTATTATTGTAATTATTGTTGTCTCATTAAAGAAAAACATAAAATGGCATAACAAACCAATGTGACCAAACTTGTTACACAAACTCCCACAAGTTAGGTTCCACTCTATAAACTCCATATCTAACAAAAGTGATACAAAAATCCCAAATTAGTTAATGTCATGTAAATTAGGATTTAGATACCTAGAATAAATTCTTCTTTGTACATCTAGTGGTTAAACCTCAATTTTCCTAGAAAAAAGTATTGTGCAGTCTAAAGGAAACATATAATAAAATTAATATACAAGTAACATTCCCAAACAGAATAAACGGTTTACATACTAAATATTAATCTCATGTTTTATATGACGATGAATTTGAATGGTTTGATTATTTTTTCTAGTCATGGCCACTTTATAAGTTTGCTAGAGTTGGATGAACACATTATCTCTATCTCACTTGGTTTTGGTGATTATTTCTCTTTTTCTTCAATCCCAGTGTTTTATAATTTTGGATTAATAAAAGTATTAATTTTAATGAAATATTTCTAGTATTACGTCTTTTATATTTTCCTTGGGTTCTGTTTTAATGAAGATATCCACTAATCAGTAATTGTTGTTTTTCTTTATATTTTTTCTACTTTTAATCTTGATCTGACACCAAAATCGTTTCCTTCTTTTTTCTTCACAAATCATCTCTCTGTTTAAGATTAAGTTTTGAGTTTTTATTTCGGCTGATATTGTATAATGCTGTCAAAAATTGATGAAGCTCATTTTGTTGGTGAAATGGCAACCGATTTTTTCGGCTTTGTTAGTCATATAACAAGTTTATGTTGGAACAAAAAGAGGTTTCAACCCTTTTTCTGTTATTTTTTCTGATTTTTCTTTGGTTGCAAGTTTGTAACGTTTTTATGTAATTTATCCATTTTCCTAGATTGAAACCAAAAGAGTTTTTAACCTTTTTATGTTCGTTTGATATTTCATGGTGAAAATCCATTTTTATTTTTTTTTGTTTTCTTTGTTGAACCTAAAGAAGATTCCAACATTTTTTTCCAGTTATTTATTTTTCTTGGTTTCTTGCAACTTTGTTTGGTTTTATATACCTGTCAAAAAGAAAAAAAAATGTCTGACTCAAACCTGACTGTGTCTGATTTGGAGTTGCGTCAAACGGCTTCGGGGTCGACTCGGTCTGATCTCGAGTCTGACTCGGATTTAAATGAGACTTGATGGTTTGTACAATGTTGGTTGTATCTTGTGTTATGTTGGGTAAAATTAAATGACAAGGGTACTTCAGAAAGATTTGTTTGTTTTAGATTTTTGTGCGTTTTTTATGCTAGAGTTTCTGTACTAAAAGATAAGAATTCATTGATGTACACTCTACACTTCGGAAGAAAAATAAGTTAACTAAAATAAGAATTACAATAACATTAGGAATATTTCTTTTAGAAGTGTTATTGTTTCCCCTATTTTAGTATATTTTTTAGGAGATAATAAAAATAACGATAATAACAAAAATATTACAGTATAATAAAATGGTAATAAAAATGTATATATTCAATGGTAATAATAGAAACAAAAAACTAAAATAATTATTTATGAAAAATTATTAGAATTAGAATTTTTTATGTGTTACAGGGCCTACGGCCCATGAATGTGCGGTCCAAAAGGATAGTCTTTTGGTCTTCCCTTTTCATGTATATAAAGTATTTATCCATGTAACTATACTAATTCTAATCAATTTCTTCTCTTTGTTCTCTTTATCTTTCCATCATCCACTACAACACGTTATCAGCACGAGCTCTAACCCTGCGGCAATGAATTTTGATTTTTTTTTGGGTTGCTATCAAATCCCTGAAGGTTTTTTTTGGGATCGTTGGAATCAATGGAATCGTCATCGTCAAATCAGCTAAATTGAATCTATTATTATTTTTTCACTGTTTTTGATTTTGGCATATACATTGAGTATATTAAATCCGCGACGATAATTGATTTAATCAGGATTAGGAATTATTTTGGTTAATTTGTTTGTAATCACAGGAATTTGATTTTGATTTCCGCATATGTTGTTTGGGCATGATGTTTTAGAAATATATATATATATATATATATATATATATAATCACAATTTGGGGTGATGCTTAAACAAATCTAACTAAAAAAAACAATTGGGCGTGAAATTTGAGTGGAATCTGATGATCACCTTTTTTTTTCCCGTTTCGAGCGTCTGTTGATAATCTCCGTCGCAGTGAGGAGGAGAATGAAAGCCAACCGATCCAACCAACTCGATTCGGTCTGGTCCATCCAACCCGGTTCGCTCCGGTCTGTCCCAACCAATCCGGTCCAATTCAGTCTGGTCCACCCAACCAACCTGGTCCAGGCGAACCGATCCAACCCGCTCCTGTTCCTGGTTTTCTGCTTTTGGGATATGCACGGCTAAATCCGTTCCGGTTTTGTCTATATACAATGGGAACCAACGCCCAAAGGTATGTAACTATAACACTAATGTGGGCCTTTACATTGAATATAAATATAACACTAATGTGGGCCTTTACATTGAATATATGCTAGGCTTATTTACTTGATAGACTTATTTATTTGTTTTTAGAATATGCCTAGTTTTGTTTATTTTTGTCTTAAAATAAGTCAACAACATATAAACGGTCAATTTAAATTATTTTTATTGATCTCAATCATTAAGAATTTTGGTCTTAATGATATTTGTTCTCTTGAATATGATATTGGCTATAGTTGAATGGTGTCTTTTATTCAATTGGTTGTACCAACTCAATTCCAATGTATTTATTTGGGGTTTAAAATTATTTGAGCACCATTATTGTGTATTTGATATTTTCTCCCCAAATTTGAAATGTTCCGTGGGATGTAATCCACTGGTTCGACTGTTAAAGAGTCGGTATTTCAAAATATACGTTGCAAATAAAGTCATATATATTCCAATTTTTGTGGAAGAACTCACAAAAGATGATATGAGTTAGAAAATTTCCATTTCTCTACTTCATCCATGATATTAACGAACCAGTATATGTTGAAGTATGAAAACAAGAGAACTATCTTTAGTAATATATTCAACCTAAAGTAAGTGGTTGACATGTATTGTAAGATTCTCTTGGCCTTTTGAGATAAATAAATTTCTCTAATTAAGCGAAACGTAGCAAAATTGAAAATGTAAAGAACCCCGAAGTAATGAGGGTTAGACGTACCGACTCATATAAAGCATGTGAAAAGGGACATATGTATCATGAGACAAAGATGTACTTTTTTCTTCGGTAGTAATAACACCAATACACAAATATCAACCGAGTATGGGATCAGCTAAAATATAATTGTAGCTCCCATCATAAATGAAAGAGTTGGAAATGCACCTGGTCATAGGTATTGGTATATACAGATGTAATGTGTGTATCATTGTAGCAACCAATTTTCACATCAACTTTAATGGCAATAAGAACTTTGCCGGTCCAATTGACTATCTTATTCAGTTGAACTAGATCCAATATCTGCACCTATGGAATGAAAACACGAGACATAAATTCTCTAAAGCACTTGAGATATATTGGGTGAAACATAATATATATTCAGTCTAAAGTACTTGAGTTGAATCCCACTTTTATTACATATTAAGGCCACACCACTTATTAAAACTCTCAAGACCCAAATGTCTAACTCATAATTGTTTTTATTCCACTAGCTTAAGGAATTTAAACTAGTTGTTGAACTATTTCCTTATAATGTGACTACGAGGATTGGATCATCGAGCGCAACAATCCTCAAAAATTTGTTTTCAAGATAGAACAAAGACGTCACAAAATCTCTATATATCCCGAGAGATAATCACACCTTGTTAAATTCCAAAGAAACCAATGCAAATGGATATCATGTGAAATCTAACTGTGATGATAATGTAATTGATTGCATCTTTTATAGTCACTAATGTATTTGGAAGGAAACATACTTTAGAGAGATTAATGAGTCAATTTAGTGAAATGTAAATAACTATATTATTAATTTGGATTATTGAATCCATATTGACTCCGACGATGAAATGTTGGAAACTGACTCATACAGACTTTGACATAACCATAAAGGCGCTTTGGTTGTGACACGATGTTTCTTTTTGAAAGGACTCATACGTACATCGCTGTGTTTGAGTGGACGAGACAACGGAAAAAAGATTGACAGAATGCAAAGTAATGACATATCTCTTATTAAGTGTTTTCTAAAGTACCAGATGCACAACCCCCTCCTCCCTCCCATTATGCTTTTAATTAAGAGAGCATATCACTCATTTTACAAAGTCTTCAATAAACAGTATCGAGACCATCCTAAGATGCAAATGATAAACAATCCATATTACAAAGATAACAAGGTGAAATTGAGAAAATTATTCATGCAGAATGCAGACCATTAAAGTGACTTATGGCTCTGGTGAATGTTTTGACATTTTGGACAAGTTATAGTTCCCAAGAAATTTGTGTTTAAAATCTCCTAACACATATTACACAATTCAAAGTGCAGAGGCTCACCACCCTTGTTAATGCTAGAGAATTTACATCAAAAGAACTTGATGAATGTTGCATGTTTAATAGGATCCAAGGATATGATATCGACATAATTTACTTCGAAATTGAAGCTGTGTTGTACTCTTTTTCCCTTCGATTGAGAATAGTTTTTCCCAAAGGGGTTTGTTACTCGACAAGGTTTTTAGCAAGACAACACTAAAAACATCAAGTATGTTGAACGTTGAAGACATAAAGATCGCATTGATATTACTGAAAATATCTGAACCAAAGAAATGAAACGTGATAGTATGTTAAGCAGCAACATAACTTCCAGAATCAACAAAAGGGTCTCATAAACATTCAAGTCACCAAAGTAAAGTGTGATAAAATTCTTTTGATTGCATTAGACTAATGAAAATTGTTTGAAATCAGGGGGAGCATCTAATGGTGTGTTGCACTATTTTCCTTCCCCGAGGTTGCTTTTTCCCACGGGGTTTTGTTACTTGGCACGGTTTTTAATGAGACAAAAACAAACACCTGGAATATAATTTCCCAGCTAAGGATATTGTCTTTCCCACGAGGATTTTCTGCATTAAGAGTTGTGAAGCAACTAGTCAACTTCAACGGAGCAAAGTGATCATCTGCAACTGATTACCTTTACTTGCATTTGTCACGTTGTACTCTTCTCCCTTCGTCAAGATTTTTTCCCACTGGGTTTTCCTTGTCAAGGTTTTAATGAGGCAACATATTCGTGTCCAACTATGTTCTAAGTTTTCTTAACATTGTACTCGTTTTCTTTAGTTCAGGTTTTGTCCCTTTGGGTTTTCTTGACGAAGTTTTAACGATTCAATTAACTTAGACTTGGCGGTCTTTGAAGATCGTATTGCATGTGATGAACTACATGCAAATTAAAAGACAACATGTGAAGTACTACATGTGAAGAGTTGTACCAAGGTTTTATCCCACTGGGTTTTTCCTTGTCAAAGTTTTAGTAAGGAAATTGATTTCGGCACAAGTCATCAAGGAGAGAACGACATTTGAAAAAGCACTATAGATGAAGTTTTGTTATTGAACCGCACAAGGGGGAGTATTACAGGGCTTACGGCTCATGGATGTGCGGTCCAAAAGGATAGTCTTTTGGTCTTCCCTTTTCATGTATATAAAGTATTTATCCATGTAACTATACTAATTCAAATCAATGGAAAATCCTTATCTTTGTTCTCTTTATCTTTCCATCATCCACTACAACAAAATGTATTTTGTTATCATTGGGTTACATTAAAAAATAATTATAATATGTTTATTTTTATCATTAGCTACACTGCCGACATTCAATATAATAGCTTATCAAATTAAATTTTGAGTCTCATAGCACTTTAAAGATTATAGTTTATTAAACGTACAACTGTTTTATTTCATAACTCAACGCAGCGCTAGCTCCACAACGTAATATGTACTTTGGAATAAGCATCAGGTTGAATGTTTGCCAACCATAGTTACATTACGTTTACCTTTTTAAGGTATAATTTCTATTGTGATGGCGTATTTATATTGTATGTCAGGGTAATTTGTTATTCCATTTATGCCTTTATATTTTATATCCTAGCAAAATAATTATCGATATGTAAATTTAACTTAACTAAAAAAAATAACCATGATTTAAGCTTCAAAAAAAATAACCATAACCGTGATTCTACCGTTAATTTGTCACATTCGCATGGGCATTGCCCGATGATAGACGCATTTATGTGTTTATTTTCATCTCTTTTGTGTATTTTGTTAGTACTCGTTTTCGTCCTTATTATGGTGTTTTGTGTGTTTGTAGGTATTTTTTTGGAAATAAATAATTTTGGAAAAATCGGCTCGAAAAATTATGCGGAGCATCCCCGGAGGACATTTGTTATTCGGACTCTCTGCTTTGGATAAGGGGCACCCACTTGATAAGGGGTGATCACTTGCTATTCGCACCCCTGAACTGGATAGGGGGAGGTCATCTTCTTTGTTTGAATTTGGTTTTGGCGGGAATACTTAATGCAGACGCTGTTGATTTTGGGTCGGATTGTTGGAGTGATTTCAGCGAGATTCAATCGCTAGAAACGGTTGGGCTGGGCCTGAATACACTAGACAGGGTATATGCAAGCGATTTGATCGAGTAACTTGGGCCAGAAATCCGAGTTTGGAAGTAAACAGGGGACCGAGATATTTTAGAAGATTATGTTAATTACGGAAGCTGTGTGAAGATTGGGAGAAGATATTTGGAAAGATATTCTCTCATGATATTATACGAACAATTTAAGAAAATCCAGAGACGAGTAGAAGAGTTAAACAGGGAAGAAAATCCCATATCCTGCATGAAATACAAAGAAAATATTCCCGACGTTAATGGAGATTTCTGGGAGTTATTGTGAAGATTTGAAGGCATTAAACAGTATATAAAGGCTCTTTGGGTCAGCTATCAAGAGTGGGGAGAGCTTTGGGACGCAGAAGGAGCAAAGAAGAAGAACCAGCAGCAATGTCCACCTGCTGCTGTTGAAGAGGAAGAAGGAGCTGAAGAACACGAAGAACGGACCAGCCAGGTCCGTCGTTTTTCAGCAGCGTCAACAGCACAGCGGAAGTGTCGATGTTTACAGCGCTGAGGTGGCATCGTTTGTTTGCTACACATCAGTTTTGTTTTATACAGCGAACTGTAACGCTTATAACTGTTGTGAATCTCTGTTTTAGCATTTTCTCATCTTTTAATCAACTTTTTGAGCTATAAAAATGTATTTTGAGAACATGATTAATATGAGTAGCTAAATCCCAACACTGGGATGATGGAGGAAGCCGTTCTTTACGCATACAATAATTATATTTAATTCTTTTTTGACTACTTGCACTTTTTATAAATTGTTTTATGATTTTTCTTAATTGGTTGTGATATCGTATGATGATGTATGCTTGGTCTTAGTGCTTTTGATGCGTCATGCTAGTGATATACAATAAATCTTCTAAAAATCTACTTTGGCAAGAATAAGAGTCAATATCATTTGAGCTATAATTGTTTGGAATAAATATATGAATTGTGTGAATGATTAATGGTGGAATCCTGAGTCCTAGTGTCTCTTGATCCTGTGACAAATATTGTGTATATATTTTTATTTATAAATCTTTTCAAGTCCGAGCAACGAACTCTTATTTACCGCACGAAAAATACTACAAATTAATGGCGCCGCCGACGCGGACTTGTATATAGATTTATTTTTAGGTTTATTTATTTTTTTATTTATTTTTATTTCTTTATTATTTGTTCCTTTTTACTTTGTCTTTTTGTCTTTATTTTGCAGGTTCAAAGTGAAAACTAAGGACTTGGAGAGGAAAAAGCTTAAAGCGAAAAACGAAAAGAGAAGAAAAGATGGCAATTTTAGGATTTAATTTTTAATTCTTTTTGAGTGTGTGAGAAAAACTGTAATTTCTTTTTTTTTTTCTTTTTGAACTTTAAATTGGACTGGACATTTGGACTTTAATTTTTAAACCCTACGAAAGGGTACCCTTAAATACAAACTTTGTGCAGGGAAGGACGGTGATTACAATATCACCTCGGCCCCTCGGGTTCGCACACGGCATAGGAGTCGTGGCCCGAGTAGACGACAACGGTTCATTCCCCGTCTGGTACGGGAGGTAAGTCCAATCGAAACACTCGCGAATCCCCTGCAAGCGAGTTACTGTAATCCTGAAGGTGCTAATTGTTTGAGGACGAACCAGACTGTCTTTATTTTCCTAGTAAAGGGCAAGGCCTGGCCTAAACAAGATAAGGGTTCGGATTTCATCACCGCTCCCTTCTTGCCCGCTTTAGGAGAACAAAACCTAACGCGAATCCAAGCTTTAAAATCTGATTAGAAAGAGACCTATAGGGTATCGCGCTTATTAGGAAAAATTTTCGAAGTATATTGGTTACTTTCTTAAGCACACCTCGAAGTTCATGATGGTTTCTGTGAGTTGAATGCGTGACTGCGCCGCCTTGTGATAACGGTGAGGCCTTGGGTATCAAAGCTCCACTAAGCTTCCCTCGCCTCTATTCAACTTACTTTGACTCGGATTGATTCCAGAGGGGTTTGCTCAAATTGCAATGAATTCCCTTTCGAAAGATAGAAGCTGGTCTAGAAACAATCTAAGTTGAGCCATCATGCTTTTTGTTTGCTAGAATTTATAGGTTTGATTTGGTCAAGTCAGCCTTGTTTGTGATTGTGTAGAATTCCTCTGTAGTTTGTGTTTCCTCGGTGATGAATCCTTTTCAGGAGACGCCACCTGAGATGACGTTACGAGAATATATGTCTAGAAATTCTCGTTATCAAGAGACGTCTTCGAAAATGACTCTTGGTGAATATATGCGTGGGCAGCGATATATGGATACTCCAACTTTTATTGAGGAATCACCTCTAACGATCTATGAGAAATATTATAAACATAGACCATGTAGTTGGGAACAAAGCTTGAGAATTCGTGAATATCAAAAATTATATTGTGATGATGATGAGGAGGAGGATGGTGATGATGATTATAATGATATTTCTAGTTCAAATCCAAATAATTTTAATAATTATTTACCTATTCAAAAGGACGAGGATTTGACTAGAAATACCCCCGTTTAAGACGATGATTACGAAACCGATGATGGATTAGAGGAACCAGTTTATCTTGAGAGTACTGTTTTCGAGTCAAAACATTTAGAAACAATAGTCTTAGATGAACTCGTAGAGATTAGCGAGGATGAACCTGACTTAGAAAAATCAATCACCCACTTTCAGGAATCTGATGACCTAGAAATTAGGAAGATTATGACCAGTCTACCTAGAGACGCCGAAAACTCTAAGTTTGGGGGTGATTATCATTCTCCATGTTCTTTAACTCTTACAAAAATCCCTCACGTGGGACTTGACATCAATGCCTCAACCATCTTACAAGACTATCTTTGTACTCGTTTTCCCGAACTTAATAATATTCAACACGAGTCTCAACTGTTAGAAACCCATCCTCTGGTTGATGAGGTTAGCCCAGGCAATAATACCAAGATTGACTTTGTTTTCCCACCAAAAACTTTTCTACCAATTGTGGGAATATATAAATTTCAGATGTGTCAATTATTAAGTTTTGAGACTAAACCTAATTACTTTAGGAGATTAGGGTCGACACATCTGTTTAAGGAAGACCACTACTCTCATTGTGGTCAATTATGTAAGTCAAATCTTATTGACTTAGAGGATCCTCAGTTATTTAGGTTATTATTGTGCGCTTCTAAGATCATATTTGAGTTTTTCCAGACTCTATGACCTAATGATTCGGATCCCACCTATGAAGAAACGCAGCCAATGAAAATTTTCTATTTAGACCCTTTCATAGAACCTGAACCTGAACCACAATTAGATATAAATTTCTTAATCAGGAAACTAGGTAAGGGGTTGCTAGTCTTGTTCATTTTCTTGGTTTATTGCAGTTTCCTTTGGTCATCAATATTTGGTTTTGAAGACCCACAGTTATTTCGACTGTTACTATATGATTCGAGGTGACTAATCTTTCCTAAGTCTGGCTGAAGACATTAAACTTAGCACTTCTTGGGAGGTAACCCAATCTCATGCAACACGGTAATATCTTTCCTTATCTCTTTTGCTTCAAATGGTAACAGTTTCTCCTTGTTCATGCTTTTAATTTCATCTTTAGAACATTGAGGACAATGTTAGATTTAAGTTTGGGGGTATGGGAGAAACTTTTTAGTTTCAGTATGAATAAATAAACTCCAGAGCCTAGAAATTTACGCCTATTAAGGATAGCACTAACCAATCTAAGTGGATGGAAACATTTTTGTTTTAGGAGTTGAGGAACCAATCTGACTAGATGGAAACATCTATAGAGTCTATTCATAAAAGCACAGAGCTCAGGTGTTATAAATAACATGATAGTTTCACCATATCTCGTCAAGTCCTTTTCACTTTCTATTTTCAGTTTTCTTTTATTTAAAGTGATTTGGTGGGGCACACGATTCAAGTTGTTACCTTTGCTAGGGTGAAATAGAGTGACAGAGTTACCTTTTCAAAAAAAAAAAAATTAGACCAGACCAGTAGACCAATCGGAATAAATACTAACACTTGGATAGCAATATGTGTGTGTTCTCCCTGTCTCCGTCGCCTAAACAAGCGTGGAATGCAGGATACACGGGAATTACCATGTAATCTGCTGAAAAGAAACATGCGCTTGGGTCCACAAGGTCCAATCATGTTGTTAGTTCTTAAATAAATGTGTGTTTAATAAAGTCGACCACTGGTACCCTTGTATATGCCAGTTGTGTTGACATAGAGTTAGGATTATTGACCACTGGTTCCCTTGTATATGCCAGTGTGTTAATATTAGTCAGACCGGTATCTCAGTCATTTAGGTTAGGTTCACCTTGGCAGAGGCCTTCAGACAGATATGGGAAACACCGTTCACTTTTCAACCATCTACATTTTTCTTTTTCCATCTTCTTAATCTTTTCATGTGATTAGTCTGACTTCGAGTATGATGTCCATCGTGAAACTATCTTAGTAGAGCTCTGTCACTTATATGAATTTTAGTATGCTTGAGTGAAAACTCGTGTACAGTAATTGGAATTTCGCATCAGGGTATTTCCTCCTATAATTAATAAGTATGCCAACCAAGGAGGTTCTTTAGTGCTTTCCAAGATTTTTCGTAGATAGTTAGGGTCTGGAGTAAAGGTTTTGTGGGTACACCTCTGGTAAACCTTACGGAGACAACACTCCGCCACTAGGGCCACCTAGGGGTTCAAATGATTTTCCTTTCTAGAATAAATTTGCTCGAGGACTAGCAAATAATAAGTTTGGGGGTATTTGATAGACGCATTTATGTGTCTATTTTCATCTCTTTTGTGTATTTTGTTAGTACTCGTTTTCGTCCTTATTATGGTGTTTTGTGTGTTTGTAGGTATTTTTTTGGAAATAAATAATTTTGGAAAAATCGGCTCGAAAAATTATGCGGAGCATCCCCGGAGGACATTTGTTATTCGGACTCTCTGCTTTGGATAAGGGGCACCCACTTTATAAGGGGTGACCACTTGCTATTCGCACCCCTGAACTGGATAGGGGGAGGTCATCTTCTTTGTTTGAATTTGGTTTTGGCGGGAATACTTATGCAGACGATGTTGATTTTGGGTCGGATTGTTGGAGGGATTTCAGCGAGATTCAATCGCTAGAAACGGTTGGGCTGGGCCTGAATACACTAGACAGGGTATATGCAAGCGATTTGATCGAGTAACTTGGGCCAGAAATCCGAGTTTGGAAGTAAACAAGGGACCGAGATATTTTAGAAGATTATGTTAATTACGGAGGTTGTGTGAAGATTGGGAGAAGATATTTGGAAAGATATTCTCTCATGATATTATACGAACAATTTAAGACAATCCAGAGACGCGTAGAAGAGTTAAACAGGGAAGAAGATCCCATATCCTACATGAAATACAAAGAAAATATTCCCGACGTTAATGGAGATTTCTGGGAGTTATTGTGAAGATTTGAAGGCATTAAACAGTATATAAAGGCTCTTTGGGTCAGCTATCAAGAGTGGGGAGAGCTTTGGGACGCAGCAGGAGCAAAGAAGAAGAACCAGCAGCAATGTCCACCTGTTGCTGGTGAAGAGGAAGAAGGAGCTGAAGAACACGAAGAACGGACCATCCAGGTCCGTCGTTTTTCAGCAGCGTCAACAGCACAGCGGAAGTGTCGCTGTTTACAGCGCTGAGGTGGTATCGTTTGTTTGCTACACATCAGTTTTGTTTTATACAACAAACTGTAACGCTTATAACTGTTGCGAATCTCTGTTTTAGCATTTTCTCATCTTTTAATCAACTTTTTGAGCTATAAAAATGTATTTTGAGAACATGATTAATATGAGTAGCTAAATCCCAACACTGGGATGATGGAGGAAGCCGTTCTTTACGCATACAATAATTATATTTAATTCTTTTTTGACTACTTGCACTTTTTATAAATTGTTTTATGATTTTTCTTAATTGGTTGTGATATCGTATGATGATGTATGCTTGGTCTTAGTGCTTTTGATGCGTCATGCTAGTGATATACAATAAATCTTCTAAAAATCTACTTTGGCAAGAATAAGAGTCGATATCATTTGAGTTATAATTGTTTGGAATAATTATATGAATTGTGTGAATGATTAATGGTGGAATCCTGAGTCCTAGTGTCTCTTGATCCTGTGACAAATATTGTGTATATATTTTTATTTATAAATATTTTCAAGTCCGAGCAACGAACTCTTATTTACCGCACGAAAAATACTACAACACCCGACACTTTATTGTATGACAGTAAAATCATATGTAATATAATTCCTTCTAAGTATAGATTATCATGTTTAAACAAGCAAGCTAATTGTATAAACCTTACTACTTATTTAAAAGTTGGAACCATAACATCTATTTGTTTGACAGATTCTAAGCAATGGTGTCTACTATAACATCGAGCACAGGGTTGTTATACACCCAACGAAAGAAAAGATTTCAATTGCCACGTTCCATTCAACTAATCTTGATGCAGAGATTGGCCCTGCACTTAGCTTAATTGATCCTTATCATAGACCAGCATTATTTCGAAGAGAAACCTCGCAGAAATACTTTCAAAACTACTTTTCTCATGAAGAAGATGGAAAGTCAAACCTAGATTACATGAGGATTCAAATTCCACAAGGTAATATTAGTTGAGTATCGGGAGTGTCGCCCAGTATTGAATGTTGATATTGGTTATATGCTGATTTCTTGAATGTGTTTGATTTATTAGAAGATTGCATTGATTACATATCACATTTTTCTTTTTTAATAATGCTATTTATCCCAACTCTTAATCGGGATTTCCACAACCCAACTGAGGTGGATCCTACTTGGACATAAGTATCTGGGTTGATTTTTTTCTTTTGTTGTAGGGTTTAGGCCCATGTGCTTGTGGCACATATAGATGTAATCAGGGTTTATTATATAAAGAGGCTTAGCCTATGTAATATGTAACACTCCTATATAACGAATAAGAGTTTTACTTCTCTTGCCCACCTTTGCTCGTCCATATTCTAGTAAACACTATAACACGTTATCAACACGGGAAAGAAGGTTGGACGTGCTGACTCTTACCCACGTTGGTATACTAAAACATGTGAACGAAAATATATAAATCATGGTAGATGATGTGAATGCTTTTCTAGTACATGGGCAAAGATGTGATTTCGACTTCATGATAGACGCATTTATGTGTCTAATATAGCTCATTTGTATATATTGTTAGTGCTCGATATCGTACTTATTTGGTTATTTTATTTATTTTTAGGTGTTTTTGGAAGAATAAGGCTTTGTGGCGAAATTGGCTAAAAAAGCGGCATTTGGACCTCCGTTGATAACTACCAGAAGCACCCCAGAAGTATGTTGGAGACACCCAGAAATACTCCGGAGGAACCCCGAAAAAGTGCGGAAAACATCCCAGAAGAATTGCTAAGGCACTCCTAAGTTGGATAAGGGGCACCCATTTCAGGGCATGTACTAAGTGGACATCAGGATTGGATAAGGGGGACACCTTCTTCACGGTTTAAAAGAAAAATTGGCGGGAAATGTTGCTGCAGTGAAGAACAGCGAAGAGTTCGAATCATTGGGCTGTTTTTAGGGAGATTAAATCGTGGGAATCAACTGGGTTGGACTTCATAGAGGATAAAAGACCATGTACATGTGTTTTGATCGAACGTATTGGGCTAGACAAGCCGGAAAAAGAAGACAGAGTCGTGATATTTCACGGGTTCTGTTTGGTTCAAACTGTGGAAGTTACATGGCCAGTTGGGTAGAGAATATATTCTCTTTAATTGTTGCTATATCATAGGAGAGTTTGGTGGCAATTTAACAGATCAGATGACGCGTACGAAGAGATTGAAAAGTTCCAGCAGCCGTGGAGGAAAGTTTGGCAGCGAAGAAAAAAAGAAAAGATTTTCTCGATATTTTCTCGAGCTGTGGTGTATAAATAAGTTGTTACGAGTCTTAGAAAAGGAGATCAAGAGTTTGGGGTCGAGCCAGAGCCGAGAGGAGCGAGAAATCGGGACTTGCAGGATTGTTCACCTGCTGCTGCTGAAGAAGAAGGAGGAGCTCAAGAACACGAAGAACGGACGGCCAAAGACCGTCGTTCTTCAACAGTTCCAGCAGCAGTGGAGAAGTGTCGTAGTTTAGCTGCAGTTTTCTGGTATCGTTTCTTTCTGGACGTGTTTTGTGAGTCTCAGAACCACTGTTTTATAACTTTTGACTCTTTTAATCATACTTTGAGCATCAAATATATATTTTGAGAACATGATTATTATGATTAGCTAAACCCCAACATTGGGATGATGGAGGAAGCCGTTCTTTACGCATATGATAATTATATTAATTCTTTTTTTTTGACTACTTGCACTTTTTATTAATCGATTTATGATTTTTCTTAATTGGTTGTGATATCGTACGATGATGTATGCTTGGTCGTAGTGCTTTTGATGCGTCATGCTAGTGATATACAATAAATATTCTAAAAATCTACCTTGGCAAGAATGAGAGTCCTTATGATTTGAGCTATAATTGTTTCGAATAAATATATGAATTGTGTGAATGATTAATGGTGGAATCCTGTGTCCTAGTGTTTCTTGATCCTGTGACAAATATTGTGTATATGTTTTTATTTTTAAATCTTTACAAGTCCGAGAAACAAACTTTTACTTATCACTAGAAAAAAAACTACAACAAAATGGCGCCGCTGACGCAGACTTATTTATAGATTTGTTTTTAGGTTTTTTTTTTTACTATTATTTGTTCCTTTTTATGTTACTTTTTGTGTCTTTGATTTACAGGTTCGAAGTGGAATACTAAGGACTTGGGAACAAAAAGCTTAAAGCTAAAGGCTAAAAGCTAAAAGATAAGAAAAAAAAGACATAATTTTTTTTAGGATTTAATTTTTATTATTATTATTTTTTTGTATATAGCTTTTATTCATTTTTTTTAGAATTTGTAAATAGGCTTTATTTTTCATAATTTTTGTAATTTTTGGACTTTTTATTTGGACTTTATTCTGGACTTTTGGACATTTTTTTATTTTTATTTTTTTAACCCTACGGAAGGGTCTTATTATTAATAAAAAAAATTATTAAATTGTGTGCAGAGAAGGACGGTGATTAAAATATCACCTCGGCCCCTCGGGTTCGCACACGGCATAGAAGTCGTGGCCCGAGTCGACGACAACGGTTCATCTCCCGTATGGTACGGGAGGTAAGTTCAATCGAAACACTCGCGAATCCCCTGCAAGCGAGTTAATGTACTCCTTAAGGTGCTAATTGTTTGAGGACGAACCGGACTGTCTTTATTTTCCTAGTAAAGGGCAAGGCCTGGCCTAAACAAGATAAGGGTTCGGATTTCATCAACGTTCCCTTCTTGCCCATTTTAGGAAAAAAAAACCTAACGCGAACCCAAGCTTTAAAATCTGATTAGAAAGGGACCTATAGGGTATCGTCCTTGTTAGGAAACTTTTTCGAAGGATATTGGTTACCTTTTAAGCAATTTCAAAGTTCATGATGACTTCTGGGAGTTGAAACAATCCTCCTTGTAACGCCGGTGAGGCCTTGGGTATCAAAGATCGATTGAGCTTCCCTCGCCTCAGTTTCATCTCACATTAGCTCGGATTGATCTAGAGGGGTTGCTGAAACTGTAACGAATTCCCCTTCGAGAGATAGAAGCTAGTCTAGAAACAATCTAAGGGAGCCATCATGCTTTTTGTTTGCTAGATAAAATAGGCTTGTCGTGGTCGAGTCAGCCTTCTTTGTGCTTGTTTAGAATTCCCTTGCAGTTAAAATGTCAAACTGGTATTATAATAGCCATCAGAATGAATATAATTATCCAACTGAACAATATGGACATTATTATGACCATAGTGTGAATAGTGGTTGGGAACGCCAACCTTTTGAAGGTTATGGGTCATACCATGGTGAGCCCAATTACTATCCACACGTGCATCAGTCATACGAGCAAGAAGGTTATAGTACTAGTTCTTCGTCTCTAGAGGATACAATCAAACTATTGAAAAGTAGTCCTTATTATGATCCTTCAGTTCCTATTCCTTCTCTAGAAGAGACTCTCAGGAATTTAGCTGAGTCATCACGTCAGTTAGCTGAATCGACGTATAAATTAGATGAGGTGAATAACGTAGTTATGGACGAATGAACTGCAACAACAACTGAATCTGTAGAAGATATCCTCAATAGATTAACTCAAAACTTAGATCCTACACTAAGGGAACTTTCTTTGGAAGAGACCCTTGAGAGGATAGCTGAGTCGACACGTAGACTTGAGTTAGAGACGAACGAAAGTATTGCTCAAAATAACTTGAATTGCCAATATAGTGTATCCAATAATACCCTTGAGAATGAAGATAGTTTTTCACATAATAAAGATAACGAGGTTATAATTGGTAACACTACTTATTTAGATAAGGTTCAATCATCTTCGTACTATTATGATGATGAGGATAGTAGTGATGAAGAATCTGAAATATGTAGGCATAGTGATCAGGAATCTAGTAATCCAATTGAGATTTATAGTGATTATATTATTTCTACTTCAAATCCAAATAATTTTTATGATTATTCACCTATTCAAGAGGACGAGGATTTGATTAGGAATACCACCGTTTTAGACGATGTAGTATTTCCTTTTGATTACGAAGCCGATAGTGGTTTAGAGGAACGGGTTTATTCTGAAAATGCTGTTTTAGAGTCTAGCGACTTAGAAACAATAATCTTAAATGAAGAACATAGACCCGTAGAGATAAGTAAAGATGCACTACCTGATAAAAACTTAGAAGAATCAATTGACCACTTCCAAGAATCTGATGATCTAGAAATTAGGGAGATTGTGACTAGTCTATCTAGAGACACTGAAAACTCTAAGTTTGGGGGTGATTATCACTTTCCTAGTGCTTTACCTTTAACTCTAAGAAAGTCCCCTCACATAGGACTTGATATCCATGCCTCAACCATCTTACAAGATTATCTTCATACTAGGTTTCCCGAACCTAATGATGTCCTGAAAAAAGTTTAGTCGTTAGAAACCCATCCTCTGGTTGATGTGGTTTGCCCAGGCTATGATACCCAGATTGACTTTGTTTTCCCACCAAATAGTTTTCTTCCAATTGTGGGAACATATAGATTTCAAATGTGTCACTTATTAAGTTCTGAGACTAAGCCTAAGTACTTTAGGAAATTAGAATCGACACATTTGCTTCAGAATGACCACTACTCTGACTGTGGTCAACTATGTAAGTCATACCTAATTGACTTAGAGGATCCTAAATTATATAGGTTATTTTGTGATTCCAGGTTCTTATCTGAGTTTTTCCAAACTCTAAGACCTAATAATTTGGATCCTACCTATGAGGAAATGCATCCGAGGAAAATAGTTTATTTAGACCCCTTCATAGAACCTGAACCTGAACCGCAATTAGCGATAGTTATCCAGAAACTAGGTAAGGGCATGCTAGTCTTGTACATTTTCTTAGTTCACTGCAGTTTACTTTTGTCAGCTCTTTTTGGTTTTAAAGACCCACAGTTATTCCGGCTACTGTTATACGGTTTTAGTTGACTAAACCTTTTCTATGTCTGGCTGAAGACTTTAAACTTAGCACTTCTTGGGAGGTAACCCAATCTCATGCAACACAGTAATATCCTTCCTTAACTCTTTTGCTTCAAATAGTAACCGTTTCTCCTTGTTCATGCTTTTAACTTCATCTTTAGAACATTGAGGACAATGTTAGATTTAAGTTTGAGGGTATGGGAGAAACTTTTTAGTTGCAATAAATAAACTCCAGAGCCTAGAAATTTATACTTATTGAGGTAGGCACTAACCAATCTAAGTGGATGGGAACATCTTGGTTATAGGAGTTGAGGAACCAATCTGATTAGATGGAAACATCTAGAAGAGTCTATTCATAAAAGCACAGAGCTCAGGTGTTAGAAAAACATGGTAGTTTCGCCATATCCTCGTGATGGAAACATCGAAAGAATCCTGATCACTTCTTTTTATTTTATTTTTACCATTACTAGGGTGAAATAGAGTGACTGAGATACCAAAAAAAATAAAAAATAAAATAAAATAAAATTTGAGGCCAGACCACCAGACCAACCGGAATAAATACAATAAAGTCGACCACTGGTACCCTTGTATATGCCAGCTGAGTTGACCTAGAGTTAGGATTATCGACCACTGGTTCCCTTGTATATGCCAGTGTGTTGATATTAATCAAGACCAATATCTCAGTCCATTAGGATAGGTTCACCTTAGTCAACATCATCCATGTACATCCACCTTCTTAATCTATCCATGTGATTGGTTGACTCCGGTTTATGATGTCCAGAAACTATCTGAGTAGAGCTCTGTCACTTTATATGAATTTTAGTATGCTTGAGTGAAAACTCGTGTACAACAATTGGAATTTCACATCAGGGTACTTCCTCCAATAATCAATAAGTATGCCAACCAAGGAGGTTCTTTAGTGCTTTCCGAGGTTCTGCGTAGATAGCTAGGGTCTGGAGTAAAGATTTTGTGGGTATATCTCTGGTAAGCCCTCCCGAGACTATAACTCGGCCACTAGGGCCACCTAGGGGTTTAAAGGATTATTGCATACGCTAAATGCAACCGATGATGCCTGCGAAAGTGAGTTAGGATTTTATTTTGTAGTTTTGATTTGCTCGGGACTAGCAAATAATAAGTTTGGGGGTATTTGATAGACGCATTTACGTGTCTAATATAGCTCATTTGTATATATTGTTAGTGCTCGATATCGTACTTATTTGGTTATTTTATTTATTTGTAGGTGTTTTTGGAAGAATAAGGCTTTGTGGCGAAATTGGCTAAAAAAACGGCATTTGGACCTCCGTTGATAACTACCAGAAGCACCCCAGAAGTATGTTGGAGACACCCAAAAATACTCCGGAGGAACCCCGAAAAAGTGCGGAAAACATCTCAGAAGAATTGCTAAAGGCACCCCTAAGTTGGATAAGGGGCACCCATTTCAGGGCATGTACTAAGGGGACATCAGGATTGGATAAGGGGGACACCTTCTTCACGGTTTAAAAGAAAAATTGGCGGGAAATGTTGCTGCAGTGAAGAACAGCTAAGAGTTCGAATCGTTGGGCTGTTTTTAGGGAGATTAAATCGTGGGAATCAACTGGGTTGGACTTCATAGAGGATAAAAGACCATGTACATGTGTTTTGATCGAACGTATTGGGCTAGACAAGACGGAAAAAGAAGACAGAGTCGTGATATTTCACGGGTTCTGTTTGGTTCAAACTGTGGAAGTTACATGGCCAGTTGGGTAGAGAATATATTCTCTTTGATTGTTGCTATATCATAGGAGAGTTTGGTGGCAATTTAACAGCTCAGATGACGCGTACGAAGAGATTGAAAAGTTCCAGCAGCCGTGGAGGAAAGTTTGGCAGCGAAGAAAAAAAGAAAAGATTTTCTCGATATTTTCTCGAGCTGTGGTGTATAAATAAGTTGTTACGAGTCTTAGAAAAGGAGATCAAGAGTTTGGGGTCAAGCCAGAGCCGAGAGGAGCGAGAAATCAGGACTTGCAGGATTGTTCACCTGCTGCTGCTGAAGAAGAAGGAGGAGCTCAAGAACACGAAGAACGGACGGCCAAATACCGTCGTTCTTCAACAGTTCCAGTAGCAGTGGAGAAGCGTCGCAGTTTAGCTGCAGTTTTCTGGTATCGTTTCTTTCTGGACGTGTTTTGTGAGTCTCAGAACCACTGTTTTATAACTTTTGACTCTTTTAATCATACTTTGAGCATCAAATATATATTTTGAGAACATGATTATTATGATTAGCTAAACCCCAACATTGGGATGATGGAGGAAGCCGTTCTTTACGCATATGATAATTATATTAATTCTTTTTTTTGACTACTTGCACTTTTTATTAATCGATTTATGATTTTTCTTAATTGGTTGTGATATCGTATGATGATGTATGCTTGGTCGTAATGCTTTTGATGCGTCATGCTAGTGATATACAATAAATATTCTAAAAATCTACCTTGGCAAGAATGAGAGTCCTTATGATTTGAGCTATAATTGTTTCGAATAAATATATGAATTGTGTGAATGATTAATGGTGGAATCCTGTGTCCTAGTGTCTCTTGATCCTGTGACAAATATTGTGTATATATTTTTATTTTTAAATCTTTACAAGTCCGAGCAACGAACTTTTACTTATCACTAGAAAAAAAACTACAACACTTCACCGAGCATACATGGATGTAATTCTTACTCATGTCAATTGGAGTTGGAAACCTTAGTATAACCATTATTTAGTATGGGTACAAGCACTATAATGCGAGCATCATATAGTAGCAGACAACTACACGATATATATGGAGTTTAAAGGACAACAAACTCACTATAACGTTGGAAAATATCATAGCCTAGACATCAACAAAGACAACAAGAACTTTTCCCAATCAATACATTTACCCAATTTTTCTTATTTATCTTTATTTATTCAAACAAATTATGTATGATTTAATTCTAGATTTTGTATAATTTTATCTTAGACTGATACGTATTGATTCCTGTACCTTGGCGACTATTATTATAAAGACGGAATTCAAAATAATAATAGACGAATAACTTGAAAAACAGAAGAAGAAAAAAACACCGGAAACCAGACTCGGAGAAATTATCTTCTCTAGATTATGAACAAGAAAACTATTACAATTCTCTCTTTGTTACACTTACAATCTCTCTAGGTAAATAACCTTAAACTATTTGCTAAGCTTGCTTTTATAATAATTAATTGCCTCACAAACTTCTCTCTAGGTGCTTTCTCTCACAAACCTCTCTCTCTAGGTATGTTTGTCTCACAAGACCACACTATTTATATGTCCTTAGCTATAAGCTAAACATCTCTATTTATAGCTTTGATTTGGTGTCCCAAACCTTCTAGGAATCTATTTCCTTATTTAAAAATATTACATTGTCTAGGAATTATTTTTTTTCTAAGTATATATTCCTTATCTAGAAATATTACCTTGTCTAGGAAATATTCCAGTTCTAGGTATATTTCCTTATCTAGGAATATTACCTTGTCTAGGGAATATTCTATTTCTAGGTATATTTCCTTATCTAGGAATATTAATTTTTCAAGGAATATTTCCTTATCTAGGAACTGCCTAAAAATCAGTCCTCCTTCCTAAAGTATAAATCTATCCTTAATATAACTAGAGGATTACTAAGTTCCCAAAAGAGGAAAGATACACCCGTATCATGGGCCTCCCTTTTAAGAACTTGAACTCATGTGAAAGTTAGAACTGGAGATAAGGGAACTCGAGAGTTCCTTTCTCCCTGGTGAACCATCTCGCCTTGTTGGGAACTTGACCTTCACGTACAATTAGAAAAGCGTCGTTCTCTCCTTATCTTGTTTTAGTCACTCTTCGGTTCGTAATGTGACTGTCCTTGATTGGTTTCTTCTTGATCAAACCACAAGTCTTCTACAGGTGGCAAGATCATGTTGTTATACTCACTATAATCTTGTAGCGTTGGATAAAACTACTTCAAATGTTCAGCATTAGTCACCGAGCACATTTCTAGATAAGGTGTTAAATCAATACGGAAGGATGTGTTACCAATCTGATCAAAAGTACAAAGTGATCCACATCTCAATGGATTCAACTTATTACCTTCCCCATCTGATCATTCCTTATCTAACTTCAACCATACCATGGTCATCTTGTTCTTCTAACGTATTCCAATTTTGGAGTAACTCACCAAGTTATTTGTAGAGAGAGTGAAGACCATAAACCACATTTTTCCTAAAAGAAACTAACTTTTCTCTGATACCAAATTGATACGTATTGATCTCTGTACCTTGGTGACAACCATAGTTACATTACGTTTACCTTTTTAAGGTATAATCCTATTGTGATGGCGTATTTATATTATATGTCAGGGTAATTTGTTATTCCATTTATGCCTTTATATTTTATATCCTAGCAAAATAATTATCGATATGTAAATTTAATTTAACTAAAAAAATAACCATGATTTACGCTTCAAAAAAAAAATAACCGTGATTCTACCGTTAATTTTTTACATTCGCATGAGCATCGGCCGACACTTTAGTGTATGACAGTAAAATCATATGTAATATAATTCCTCCTAAGTATAGATTATCATGTTTAAACAAGAAAGCTAATTGTATAAACCTTACTACTTGTTTAAAAGTTGCAACCATAACATCTATTTGTTTGACAGATTCTAAGCAATGGTGTCTATTGTAGCATCGAGCATAGGGTTGTTATACACCCAACGAAAGAAAGGCTTTTACCTTGTCTAGGAAATATATTTCCTTATCTAGGAATAATTTATTTTCTAGGTATATTTCTTATCTAGGCATATTACCTTGTCTAGGAATATGTTCCCTTATCCAGAAATATTACCTTGTCTAGGAATAGTTCATTTTCTAAATATATTTCCTTATCTAGAAATATTACCTTGTCTAGAAAATATTTCCTTTCTAGGTATATTTCCTTATCTAGGAATATTACTTTGTCAAGGAATATTTCCTTATCTAGGAATACTGCCTAAAAATCAGTACTCTTTCCTAAAGTAGAAATCTATCCTCAATATAACTTGAAGATTCCTAAGTTCCCAAAAAAGGAAAGATACACTTGTATCATAGACTACTGGTTTGACAAAAAAAAATTACGCGAAAAATTATATTCGTTGTCTGCTCTTATGAAATGAAAAAGTATATCATTTCCATATATCTAACATACTCTAAATTAGTTGAGATATACTCCAAAGAACTTGAGTTATAAGGATCATTTGTGCATTATGATGAAAAGCACATATCATCTTCATGAATTGTATCATTCTAAACTAAATGTGATATGAATCTTCTTTTGTTACATAATAAGGCCACACCACTTATTACATGAATTTCTTAAGAATATATATAAAACTACTTGTTGAATTGTTTCCTTATACAGTACAATGCGATGATTGGATCATCACAAGTAATAGTCGAGCGAACCAGTGATCAATCTTTGTTGCCTAATTGGTATAAAGATTAAAAGTTACAAAATCTCTACAAGAACCAAGATCTAATCACATTATGTTAAGTTCCTACGAAAATCCATACAAACAATTGCCATGCGGAAACTTATAGTGAGAATAAGAAAGGAATCACATTTTAGAGAAAATAATGAGACAATTAGTCTAGTGAAATACAAATCACTAATACTTGGATAATTGAATTCATATCGTTACCAACAATGTAAGATGAGGATTGGCTCATTCAGGATTTGACATAACCGTAAAGATATTTTGGCCGTGACATGATATTTTGTTTTGAAACAACTCAAATGGAAATATCTCTAGTGAATAAGAAAATGATAATTACTAAGATTTAAAGAATTAAAAGTCACGACATCTCTCACAATCACCGCTTTATAAAGTATTACATGCATTATTCCCCCTCCCATTATGCTTTTAAAGAAATAAAGAAAATCACCCATTTTACAAAGTTTTTCTTTGATAAACAGGATTTAGACCATCTTGAGATACAAATGATAAATAACCCATTCTTTCAAAGGAAACAAGGTGATATTTGTGGACATATCCATGCTGAATGCGTACCACTAAGATGATTATGGCTCTGGAGGATGATAGACACATTTATGTGTGTATTTTGATCTCAATTGCATGTATTGTTAGTGCTCGATTTTCTATTTATTATGGCTTTTTATGTCTTCGTAGGTGTTTTTGAAGAAATACATTTGTGCGGAGAAATTGGCTCGAGAAGTGGTCCTAAAAGACGTACTACAGGCAACCCGAAAGTATGTTGGAGACGCCCCAGAAAAGTTATATTTACACCCCGGAGGAATTACTATCTACACCCCACAAATGGATAAGGGGCACCCCAGGGCAAATATTGTTAGCACACTGGAAGTTGATAAGTGGAGGTCATCCCTTACCTTTTGAATGTTCAAATTGGCGGGAAATTTTTATCTTCTCCTGCGTGTTTTACTGGCAGAGTTGGATTCGATTTTTGGATGTGTCAGGAAGAGATTCAAATACGAAGCTTGTTTGCGTTGGATTATACTTGACTAAACAGGGCTGGTATAATGTATTTAACGGATTAAATTGGCCTGGATAATCAGTTCTTGGCAAACAGGGAAGAAGAACTGCGTACTTCTGAAGCTGATATTTTGGAGAGTTTCAAGGGTTAATTTGCTGCGATATTCTTGTTACCTATTTAACAGGATTAGTGACGTGATTGGGGAGTAGAAAAGGGAATCAAAATCTTCTTATATGTGGTAGTTATCTAAAATAGGGAGAGAAAAGCTATTTACGGCAACATGCAGATAATCTTGGTCCTGTTTTGATTATTTTGGAAGGTTATGGAGAAGATATTCCCTATTAGATTCAACTCTATCCCATACGAAGAGTTTCAGTTGAAACAGAAGCCGCGTGAAACAAAAGAAATGAAATATTTTCCTGTAGCTTTTAGTTAAAGAAAAGATAGAGATTCTCGGGATTTAATTACCCTGTGTTGTATAAAATGGTTAGTACGAGTCAAAGGCAAGGTATCGAGTAGTTTGGGGGTCGATAGAATCGGAGTAGAGAAGCGCAGGTGAATTTGCAGGAATATTCACCTGTTGTTGGTGAAAAAGAGAAGCTGAAGAACATTGGACAGAGGAGGACAGTCGCAGAGGCAGTCTTATTCAAACAACACAACAAAAGTATCGTTGTTCAACAGATCTCATATATCACAAGCTTGTCATCTTTTCTCTATAACAGTTCAAAACCCATTGTAACAGTCTGTTTGTAACGCCTTTCTAGCGTTGCAAACTGTCTGCTTTATTAGTTTTCTCTTGTTTTTCACACTTTTGAGCTATAAACACCTATTTTGAGAAAGTGAATAATATGAGGAGCTAAACCCCAACAGTGGGATGACGGAGAAAGCCATATTTCATGCGTGTGGTAATTATATTTAATTCTTTTTATGACTTTTTGCATTAATTTAATCGTTTTATGATTTTTCTTAATTAGTTGTGAAGTTGTATGATGATGTATGCTTGGTCTAAGTGCTTTTGATGCATCATGCTAGTGATTTACAGTTAATCTTTTTAAAATCTACCCTGGCAAAGAATTAGAGTCAATAAACAAGAGCTATAATTGTCTAAGAATTGATTTTTGAACCACATGATATGAGGTTTGGTGGAATCCTGAGTCTCAGTAATCTCTCGACATTGTGACAAATCTTGTATATATATTTTCTTCTTTTTTATTTTTTTCTATTTTTAAATCTGAAATCAGTCTCAACAAGTCCGAGAAACGAACACTTTACTTACCACTGCAAAATTACATCATTTTTTGGCGCCGCCGACGCGGATTTGTGTTTAGATTTGTTTTAGGTTTATTTTTATTTTTATTTTTGTTCTTTTTTACGCGTTTTGGTACTTTTCGATTCTTTTCAGATTTGGATCGAAGCTACAAGGAAAGAAAAATTGCTATAAAAGGAAAGCATCGCCAAAGAAGGAAAGAAAAGAGGAATCCGAAAGGAGTGAAGAAGAAGATTTTGTATATAGTTATTTTGTTTATTTTTAGAAACTGTAAATAGGATTTTATTTTTGTAATTTTTCTTTTCCTTTATGGACATTTTTATTTTTGGACTTTATTTTGGAATGGACATTATTATTATTCTGAAACCCTAAGGAAGGGTTAAAAATTAAATATAAACTGTTTGCAGGGAAGGACGACAGTTACGATACTGTCTCGGCCCCTCGGGTTCGTACACTGACATTGGAGTCGGTGGCCTGAGTCGACTTCAACGGTTCATCGCCCGTCTGGTACGGGAGGTAAGACTCTATCCACCCACAAATCCCCTGTCAGTGGGTTTTATTTTGTGTGACAACTCACACCCCTGCAATAGAATGCCGAACTGGTATTACAATAGCCAATACAACGAATATCCGACTGAGTTTCAAAATGGACGTTACTACTTTGTCCATAGTGTAAATAGTGTTTGGGAACATCAGCCTTTTGAAGGTTATGGTCCATACCATGGTGAGCCCAATTACTATCCATATGCCCACCGGTCGTACGATTCTTCTCTACTAGAGTCCACATGTAAGTTAGTTGAGTCGACACAAAAGTTACTTGAGTCGACACATAGTTCAGCTGAGATGAATAACTTAGTTATGAATAAAAGCAATGCAACGTGTGAACCTTCATTCCTAGATAAGATCAGGAAGTCATGTGAGTCGACTCAGAAAATGTTGTTAAAGGCCCAGGAAAGAACTGCTCAAGATAGTCTTAATTTCCAATATAGTGTTTCCAATAGTACCCTTGAAAATGAGGATAGTTATTTGCATAATCAAGATGACGAGGATATAATTGGTAACACTACTTGTTGTATAGATGAGGTTCAACCATTTTCATGTTATTATAATGATTATGATAAGGATAGTGTTGATGAAGAATTTGAAATAAATAGGCATAGTGATCAGGAATTTGCTACTCCAACTGAGCTTAATAATAATATTATTTCTAGTTCAAATCTAAATAATTTTAATAATTATTCACCTATTCAAAAGGACGAGGATTTGACTAGAGATACCCCCGTTTTAGACGATGTAGTATTTCCTTTTGATTACGAAGCTAATAATGGTTTAGAGGAACGAGTATATTTTGAGTCTAGCGATTTAGAAACAATAGACTTAGAAAAAGAAAATGAACTCGTCGAGATGAGTGAGGATGTACCTGACTTAGAAGAATCAATTGACCATTTTCATGAATTAGATGACCTTGAAATTAGGGAAGTTGTGACTAGTCTTTCTAGAGACACTGAAAACTCTAAGTTTGGGGGTGATTATCATTCTCCATGTGATTTAACTCTTAGAAATCTCCCTCACTTGGGACTTGACATATGTGCCTCAACCATTTTACAAGATTATCTTCATACACATTTTCCTGAACCTAGTGATGTCCACAAGAAATTTCAGTTATTAGAAACCCATCCTCTGGTTGATGTGGTTTACCAGGCTATGATACCCAGATTGACTTTGTTTTCCCACCAAATATTTTTCTTCCAAATGTGGGAATGTTTGATTTTCAAATGTGTCGAATATTAAGTTTTGAGACTAAACCTAATTAATTTAGGAGATTAGGGTCGACATACTTATTTAAGGAAGATCGCCACTCTCATTGTGGTCAGCTGTGTAAGTCAAATCTGATTGACTTAGAGGATCCTCAATTATTCAGGTTATTATTATGTGCTTCTAAGTTTTTATTTGAGTTTTTCCAGACTCTAGAACCTGAACATTTGGATCTAACCTATGAGGAAATGCAACCCATGAAAATATCTTATTTGGACCCAGTTATAAATCCTGAACCTGAAACACAACTAGATGTAGTTGTCCTACACAGGAAACTAGACAAGGGTGTGCTTTATTTTTTTATTTTCTTGACAGATTGCAGATTCCTTTTACTTGTGATAGCTCTATTTGGTTTTGATGACCCACAGATATTTCAGCTATTACTTTATGATTATATGAGGTGACTAATCCTTTCTTAGTCTGGCTGAAGACGTTAAACTTAGCACTTCTTGGGAGATAACCCATTTTCATGCAACACGGTAATATCTTTTCTTAATTCTTTTGCTTCAAATGGTAACAATTTCTCCTTGTTCATGCTTTTAATTTCACCTTTGGAACATTGAGGAAAATGTTAGATTTAAGTTTGGGGGTATAGGAGAAACTTTTTAGTTACATAATTAAACTCCAGAGCCTAGAAATTTATGCCTATTAAGGATGACACTAACCAATCTAAGTGTATGGAAGCATTTTGGTTGTAGGAGTTGAGGAACCGATCTGACTAGATGGCAACATATAAAGATTCTATTCATAAAAGCACAGAGCTCAGGTTTTAGAAATAACAAGATAGTTTCACCATATCTCGTTGAGTCCTTTTCACTTCTGTTTTTATTTTGTTTTGTTTTTAAACTATGTTTCTCTAAGTGATTAGGTGGGGCTCACGATTCAAGTTGTTACCAATGCTAGGGTGAATTAGAATGATTGAGATACAAGAAAAAAAAAACTGAGACCAGACCATTAGACCAACCGGAATAAATTCAATAAAGTCGACCACTGGTACCCTTGTATATGCCAGTGTGTTGACCTAGAGTTAGGATTATCAATCACTGGTTTCCTTGTATATGCCACTGTGTTGATATTAGTCAGACTAGTATCTCAGTCCATTAGGATAGGTTCATTTTGGCAGAGGCCTTTAGACAGATATGAGAAACACCGTTCACCTAGTAAACATCAAAACCATCTATGTTTTTCTCTATTTCCATCTTCTTGATCTGTCCATGTGATTAGTTTTGACTCCGGATATTGATGTCCATAGTGCGACTATCTGAGTAGAGCTCTGTCACTTATATATGAATTTTAGTATGATTGAGTGCAAACTCGTGTATAACAATTGGAATTTCGCATCAGGGTACTTCCTCTTGTAGTCAATAAGTATGCCAACCAAGGAGATTCTTTAGTGCCTTCCAAGGTTCTGTGTAGATAGATAGGGTCTGGAGTATAAAGGTTTTGTGGGTATACCTCTGGTAAGCCCTCCGGAGACAACACTCTGCCACTAGGGACACCTAGGGGTTTAATCGCTTATTGCATACGCTAAATACAACCGACGATGCCTGCGACAATGAGTTAGGATTTTATTTTCAAGATTTGATTTACTCGAGGACGAGCAAATAATAAGTTTGGGGGTATTTGATAGACACATTTATGTGTGTATTTTGATCTCAATTGCATGTATTGTTAGTGCTCGATTTTCTATTTATTATGGTTTTTTATGTCTTCATAGGTGTTTTTGAAGAATACACTTGTGCGGAGAACTTGGATCGAGAAGTGGTCCTAAAAGACGTACTACAGGCAACCCGAAAGTATGTTGGAGACGCCCCAGAAAAGTTATATTTACACCCCGGAGGAATTACTATCTACACCCCACAAATGGATAAGGGGCACCCCAGGGAAAATACTGTTAGCACACCGGAAGTTGATAAGTGGAGGTCATCCCTTACCTTTTGAATGTTGAAATTGGCGGGAAATTTTTATCTTCTCCTGCGTGTTTTACTGGCAGAGTTGGATTCGATTTTTGGATGTGTCAGACAAAGATTCAAATACGATGCTTGTTTGCGTTGGATTATACTTGACTAAACAGGGCTGGTATAATGGATTTAACGGATTAAATTGGCCTGGATAATCAGTTCTCGGCAGACAGGGAAGAAGAACTGCGTACTTCTGAAGCTGATATTTTGGAGAGTTTCAAGGGTTAATTTGCTGCGATATTCTTGTTACCTATTTAACATGATTAGTGACGTGATTGGGGAGTAGAAAAAGGAATCAAAATCTTCTTATATGTGGTAGTTATCTAAAATAAGGAGAGAAAAGCTATTTACGGCAAGAGGCAGATAATCTTGGTCCTGTTTTGATTATTTTGGAAGGTTACAGAGAAGATATTCCCTGTTAGATTCAACTCTATCCCATACGAAGAGTTTCAGTTGAAACAGAAGCCGCGTGAACCAAAAGAAAGGAAATATTTTCCTGTAGCTTTTGGTTAAAGAAAAGATAGAGATTCTCGGGATTTAATTATCTTGTGCTGTATAAAATGGTTAGTACGAGTCACAGGCAAGGTATCGAGTAGTTTGGGGGTCGATAGAATCGGAGCAGAGAAGCGCAGGTGAAGTTGCAGGAATATTCACTTGCTGCTGGTGAAGAAGAAAAGCTGAAGAACATTGGACAGAGGAGGACAGTCGCAGAGGAAGTCTTATTCAAACAACACAACAGAAGTATCGTTGTTCAACAAATCTCATATATCACAAGCTTGTCATCTTTTCTCTGTAACAGTTCAAAATCCATTGTAACAGTCTGTTTGTAGCGCCTTTCTAGCGTTGCAAACTGTCTGCTTTATTAGCTTTCTCTTGTTTTTCACACTTTTGAGCTATAAACACCTATTTTGAGAAAGTGAATAATATGAGGAGCTAAACCCCAACACTGGGATGATGGAGAAAGCCATATTTCATGCGCGTGGTAATTATATTTAATTCTTTTTATGACTTTTTGCATTAATTTAATCGTTTTATGATTTTTCTTAATTAGTTGTGAAGTCGTATGATGATGTACGCTTGGTCTAAGTGCTTTTGATGCATCATGCTAGTGATTTACAGTTAATCTTTTTAAAATCTACCCTGGGAAAGAATTAGAGTCAATAAACAAGAGCTATAATTATCTAAGAATTGATTTTTGAACCACATGATATGAGGTTTGGTGGAATCCTGAGTCTCAGTAATCTCTCGACATTGTGACAAACCTTGTATATATATTTTCTTCTTTTTTATTGTTTTCTATTTTTAAATCTGAAATCAGTGTCAACAAGTCCGAGAAACGAACACTTTACTTACCACTACAAAATTATATCAGAGGATGATTCAAAGTGTTAAATTAGTTATTGTTCAGAAGAAATGATACACTTTTGAAATTACAACCCTAGCGCATATTACATAATTGAAAGGCTTACCAGCTTTGTTGATGTTGGAGAGTGTACATCAAAATAACTTGATGATTATTGCATGTTTAATAGGATCAATGTAGAGTATCATATACCACACGGTCTTGCAAAGACTACCATCAAAGGTTGTAGATGGTGTGTAAGGCATGTGTTGTGCATATAAACCTTCCTACAACTGCTTGCGGGAAATGCAATATTATAAACATCTTCACTTATTCGTTTTTAGAACCCACAATTAGTCAACCATTTTTGTGTTGTGTATTCTTGCATATTTTTTTTTTGGTTCTGCTATATATGTGGCATTACGACCCCATATCGTACTATAAGGGGTCAATATGACGATTAAGTAGTTATGTTTGGTGTGGATCTCCAACAATTATCTGAATTTTAAAACCTTTGCAGGCGATCTCTTAACTGCTATATTTGTGGATTATCACTTTGATGAGACAGTCTTCCCATCGTTAAGGGGAGATAATAAAAATGACTTTCTAAGGGAACAATAAGAATTGTCTTGGTATGTTCCAAATCTATCTCATATTGATTATTATGCTCCACAAACATAATTGTAAAGTGGACAAGAATTATCGAATTTAGAATGTATACTGATATCACTGAAGTAACAAGATTACACATACCAGTTACAAATGTACATGCATGGTAATAAATCCTTAGTAAGTACTATATTCCATAGATTAAGGTAATACAACTACACTTGGTGGAAGTGTTGTTGGGGCCATAGATCCGTAAAGGAAGATGGAGAGACCACCAGGTTCGATAAATGCTCACCTAAAAATGAAGCAGGTAAACAAGGTACAACCTAATTCATATCATTAATGAAATCATTGTATTAGATTGTCATGATTATGTCCATGAATGAAACTGGAGAACACTCCTAATTTTAATGATTCCAGAGAATAATAAAATCTCAATGGTCCATAAGAATATGCGTGAGACAATGGAAACATCATGCTAGCATATTAATAATTATTTTCATATACATTTTCTCAAGAAAGTAGAGCATGGTGAGATCGAACCGCGCTCTTTATTGTTTAATGTCAAAAAATAACATATTTGGCCTACATAATCCAGGTAGAACTTGGTTCCTTAACAAATATGCAGGAATTTGGTGTGGTTGTGCTGACAAACCAAGTGTAAATCCGAGGGGACATACATGATTATTTATCACAAAGCGCGGTGCAGAAAATGAAGTCTTTAAGTATAAAGACTCACCTTCTGGCGCGGGTGAAAAAGCGGGGGTCTAACAACCATACCCAATATTTCGCTTAGGAATCTGTATGGACAAACTCCAATATACTTTCGAGAGAATCAACTATACAATCAGACTCAATCTCAAGAAAAGTATATCCAAGAGTTATATCTCAATTTCTCAATTTAATCTGCAATCAAGCAAATAGGAATTTGCGAGCCCGGTTGAATATAAGAGGAATAACTTGAACGGTACCAAAAACCAATGTTCAAGTATGAATCAATTTCAATCAACAACCAAAGGTTGGATTTACCAATTGATCGATTCAACACCCAGCCTGTGATATTTCAATTATATAACAAAATATAATGCGGAAAAGAAATAACACAGACACTAGAAGTTTTGTTAACGAGGAAACCGCAAATGCAGAAAAAATCCCGGGACCTAGTCCAGATTTGAACACCGCACTGTATTAAGCCGCTACAGACATTAGCCTACTACCAAGCTAACTTCAGACTGGAATGTAGTTGAGACCTAATCAATGTCACACTGATCAAGGTACGGTTGCGTTCCTTACGCCTCTTGAACCACACCGGATTCTACGCACTTGATTCCCTTAGCTGATCTCACCCACAACTAAGAGTTGCTACGACCCAAAGTCGAAGACTTGATAAACAAATCTGTCTCACACAGAAAAGTCTATTGTATAGATGAATCTGTCTCCCAAAGATATACCTATGAGTTTTGTTCCGTATTTTGATAATTCAAGGTGAACATGAACTGATGTGATTTTCAATTGAGTTGTTGTAGTAATAAGTTCGTTGAGATTTGTGAAAGCAAAAGATTTTAGATTTATAAAACTTAAAAATAGAAAACTTGTTGCAAAATTAATTTCAAGACTTAAAAATAAACAAGACACTGATTCCACTATTACACATTAATGAATGATGGTAAATAACACAAACTCTAATTATCTTTTGAAACAAAGTATAACCTATCAAATTGAATCACAAGTAATTAAGAAAATCATGCAAACAATTTAAAACTCTCCAAAGCAGTGATTGAGTGAATTATAAATTATAAATTAGAGAGAATAAAATAGCTACCAATTATTCATGCGTGAATAGCTTCCTCATTGCCTTGGTTGTGGGAGAATTAGCTCATCATCATGTTGGAAACACACTCAAAATTCATTTTTATTGCTCAAAGGGTGTTTACAAAGATGAAATGGAGAAAATCTATTAAAAACCGGGTTTGTAACAGTTATAAGTGTTACAAACCGAACTGTTACAGAGAACGATATATGTAATCTGTCACTGATGCTGTAACATACGACCCTCACCCCTCTGTCGTTGTCACTGTTGATAAACGACTGTCTCTGTGGGTCTTTTGTTCTTCGTGTTCTTCACAGCAGCAGAAATGGTGATTTCTGCAACTTGATTTTCTCAACTCTGTGATGCTCTATAATCTCCCAAACTCTCCATAACCCCTCTATGACTCCTCAACAGTGTATAAATACTCGACAGGGCCTCCAATAACTCCGAAAATAATCTCCATTAATTGCTCTTATTCTTCGCTTCCAAAAACAAAAATAATTCCCATGTTTATCTTCACCACGCGTTAAACTTCTTCCAGCGCGCTCCAAATCGTCATGTACACGCCTCAGATGTAATTATACAAACTCCATCTCACGCCATGTACAGAAAAACACGCACAATCTCGTGAATATCTTCTCCCGGTGTACGTGTTGCTATGTTTACTTCTACGCAATAATCCAGCCAATTTTAATCGATAAAATCACTCATGGTAGTTTTATTGGGACATATCACAACTACCCAACAGATTTCAGCCCTTTAATCTACCCAGAACTCCTTCAAACATCGATCGAAAATCACACAGTTCTGTTTTTTCATTTTCCCGCCAAAATTCAGTTTCAAATGAGGAAGATGATGGTTGCCCTCTATCCAGAGTATGGGCGTCTTTAACAGCTGGGGTGCCTGGGGTGCCCTTATCCAAAATGAGGGTTCCTTTAGTACTTTTCCGGGGGTGCACCGAGCAACTTTTCGAGCCGAATTTTCCAAAAATGTTTATTTCCCAAAAATACCTACAAACACATAAAACACCATAATAAGTACGAAATCGAGTACCAACAATACAGAACATTGAGGACAAATTAGACACGAATATGTGTCTACGAAATACCCCCAAACTTATTATTTGCTAATCCTCGAGCAAAAGTAATCTAGAAAAATAAAATCATAACTCGCTAGGTGGCCCTAGCGACCGAGATATAGTCTCTGGAGGGTTTACCAGAGGTGTACCTACAAAACCATTACTCCAGACCCTAGCTTTCTACGCAGAACCTTGGAAGGCACTAAAGAATCTCCTTGGTTGGCATACAAACATTGACTATAGGAGGAAGTACCCTGATGCGAAATTCCAATTGTTGTACACGAGTTTGCACTCAACATACTATAATTCATATATAAGTGACAGAGCTCTACTCAGATAGTTTCTAGACATCATAACCGGAGTCAACCAATCACATGAAAAGATTAAGAAGATGGATAAAGAAAAATAGATGGTTTAAAGTGAACGGTGTTTCTCATATCTGTCTGAAGGCCTCTGCCAAGATGAACCTATCCTAATGGACTGAGATACCGGCCTGACTAATATCAACACAGCTGGCATATACAAGGGCACCAGTGGTCGATAAACCTAACTCTAGGTCAACACAACTGGCATATACAAGGGCACCAGTGGTCGACTTTATTGAATTTATTTCGGTTGGTCTGGTCTCGATTTCTTCTTTTTTTTTTTTCTTTTTTTTTGTATCTCAATCACTCTATTTCACCTAGAAATGGTAACAACTTGAGTCGTGTGCCCCACCAAATCACTTAAGAAATAAAAACAGAAGGGATTAGGATTCAACGAGTTATGGCGAAACTAGCATGTTTTTTTTTAATTCTAACACCTGAGCTCTGTGCTTTTATGAATAGACTCTTTAGATGTTTCCATCTAATCAGATTGGTTCCTCAACTCCTACAACCAAGTGTTCCCATCCACTTAGATTGGTCAGTGCCAACCTTAATAAACATAAATTTCTAGGCTGTGGAGTTTATTTATTGCAACTAAAAGCTAACAAAAAGTTTCTCTCCCACCCCCAAACTTAAATCTAACATTGTCCCCAGTGTTTCTAATGTAAGAGCAATACCAAAAAGTAAAGTAACATGAAGAATCAGTAAAGAGAGAAGTCGGAAAGATAGTACCTGGGTGAAGAATTAATCAAAAATTAATATACAACATACAATCGCCTCGATGGTCAATCAAGCATAAACAGGGTCCTCAGAGGGACCTCCTCAACATCACCTGTAGGAAAGGGCTCTAAAAAGGGTTTCAATCTCTGACCGTTAACCTTCGAAGAACTACTACCATCCATTGTCTCGATCTCAACAGCTCCATGAGGAAAAAAAGTGTGAACAATAAAAGGACCCGTCCACCGAAGAACTTTTTGACCTGGAGAAAATGACTTTCTTAAAATATTCTTATCATCCACAAGTTTCATTTTGTTCTTATACTCCTTGGCACTATCGTATGCATCTCTACGAATCTCTTCCAACTCATTGAGCTGGAGTTTCCTATGGGCTCTTGCCCTGTCAAGTGAAAACTTTAGCTGCTTAACAGCCCAATAAGCTCTATATTCTAACTCAACAGGTAAATGACATTCCTTTCCATACACAATCCGATAAGGCAACATTCCAATGGGGGTCTTAAACGCAGTACGGTAATCCCATAAGGCATCAGTAAGCCTAGACGACCAGTCTTTCCGATTAGGATTAACTGTTTTCTCTAATATACGTTTTATCTCCATGTTGGAAACCTCTACCTGACCACTAGTCTGTGGATGATATGGGGTAGATACCTTATGTGTAATACCATATTTCTTCATCAAAAGCCTAAAAGGTCCATTACAAAAGTGCGACCCTCCATCACTAATTATAGCTCGCGGTGTACCAAAACGTGTAAGTATATTATTTTTCAATAACTCAATCACAACCCTATGGTCATTGGTTTTACACGCAACTGCCTCAATCCACTTAGATACATAGTCTACAGCGACAAGGATGTAAAGGTTACCAAAAGAATTAGGAAACGGACCCATAAAGTCAATACCCCACACATCAAAGACCTCAACAACTAAAATAGGGTTCAAGGGCATCATGTTCCTACGGGAAATGGTTCCTAACTTCTGGCAACGCTCACAAGTAACACAGTGACTATGGGAGTCTTTAAACAACGAAGGCCAATAGAATCCACACTGCAATATCTTAGCAGCAGTCTTCTTAGCACTAAAGTGACCCCCATAAGCATGATCATGACAAAAGGAAATAATACTGGACTGGTCACTCTCAGGTATACATCTCCTAATAATCTGGTCTAGACAATACTTAAACAAATAAGGATCATCCCAAAATAAATGCTTCACCTCGGCTAAAAACCTAGAACGATCTTGTTTACCCCAATGTTGGGGAATTCGACCAGTAACAAGATAATTCACTATATTTGCATACCAAGGTGCTTGGGTAACAAAGAACAGTTGTTCATCAGGAAAACTATCCCTAACAGGAGGAGAATCATTAAGGGTATCCACAACAAGCCTAGACAAGTGGTCTGCTACTATATTTTCTGCACCTTTTTTATCTCTAATGTCTAAGGAAAATTCCTGCAACAATATGATCCATCTAATCAATCTAGGTTTAGTATCCTTCTTGGAAAGAAGATACTTCAAAGCAGCATGATCAGTAAAGATTATGACCTTAGAACCTAAGAGGTAGGATCTAAACTTGTCTAAGGCAAACAAAATAGCTAATAGTTCCTTCTCCGTAGTGGTATAGTTCAACTGGGCATCATTCAGAGTTTTGCTAGCACAGTAAATCACATGAAGTAACTTATTTTCTCGCTGACCTAGCACAACACCAATAGCATAATCTGAAGCATCACACATGATCTCAAATGGTAGGTTCCAGTTTGGTTCCTGGACTATGGGGGCGGTAGTGAGTAAATTCTTAAGCTTCTCAAAAGCCTCTAACACAAGCATTACCAAACATAAACTTAACGTCTTTTGCAAGCAAATTGCAAAGAGGTCCAGAAATTAAGCTAAAATCCTTAATGAATCGACGATAAAAACCTGCATGCCCCAAGAATGACCTAATATCTCTTACGGTTTTTGGGACCTGTAAAGTTTTAATAAGGTCAACTTTGGCTATGTCTACCTCTATACCCTTCGAAGATACGATATGCCCTAGAACAATACCTGAACGAACCATGAAGTGACATTTCTCCTAATTAAGCACTAAATTCTTTTCCTTACACCTAGTCAAAACTAATGACAAATGATGCAAGCACTCATCGAAAGACGAACCAAACACTGAAAAATCATCCATAAAGACCTCTAAGAACTGTTCTACCATGTCAGAAAAAATGCTCAACATACAACGCTGAAAGGTCGCAGGGGTATTACATATCCCGAAAGTAATGCGTCTATATGCAAAGGTACCAAAGGGACAGGTAAAAGTGGTTTTCTCTTGGTCTTCTGGGGCAATAACAACCTGATTATAACCGCAGTATCCATCTAAAAAGCAATAATGGATACGTCCAGCTAATCTCTCTAGCATTTGGTCGATGAAGGGAAGGGGAAAGTGGTCCTTCCTAGTGACCTTGTTCAATTTCTTATAGTCAATACAGACACGCCAACCCGTGGTCACCCGGGTTGGGATTAACTCGTTGTTATCATTCTGGAATGCAGTAATACCGGATTTCTTGGGAACAACCTCAACGGGGCTGACCCACTTACTGTCTGAAATGGGGTAGATAATGCCTGCATATAACAGCTTAAGAACCTCGGTTCGAACTACTTCTTTCATATTAGGGTTAAGTCTACGTTGCATCTCCCTAGAAGGTTTGGTGTCACTCTCTAAATAGATCTGATGCATACAATCAGTAGGACTTATACCCTTAATGTATGCTATGGTCCACCCTAAAGCTTCCTTGTTATTCTGAAGGAAGGTCACTAGCCTACTTTCCTGATCGCTATCCAAGTCGGATTCTATAATCACAGGTAAAGTTTTAGATGGGCCTAAAAAAACATACTTCAGGGAATTTGGTAATGGTTTAAGGACCAATTTAGGAGGCTTTTCTAACGAAGGAACTAGGGTAGACTCAAAAACCGGTACAGGTTCGAACTTAGGTTTCCATCCATTACTAGTGTCTATCAAAGGGGTTGAATCTAAAAAAGCATTCACCTCATTAATCACATCGTCATCATCAAAATCAATCCCAAAGTGGGCTAGGCATTTCTCTAATGGATCTTCTAACAAAGTGTTTGGTAATGACTCCTCGACTAATGTTCCTATCATGTTCACCTCTTCTATGCTCGAGTTATCTAGTTCAGAGGGTAGCTTACTAATATTAAAAATGTTCATCTCAATAGTCATATTACCAAAAGACAAATTCATAATACCATTTCGACAGTTAATGATCGCTGGATGTAGCTAAAAACGGGCGACCTAAAATCACTGGTATTTGGTTCTCTGGGTCAAGGACAGGTTGGGTATCTAGGATAACAAAATCCACAGGATAAATGAACTTGTCGACCTCAATAAGAACGTCCTCGATCACACCACGAGGAATTTTAACGGACCTATCATCTAACTGAAGTGTTATCTGGATAGGTTTCATCTCACCAAGTCCTAGCTTAAGGTACACATGGTATGGGAGTAAGTTCACATTGGCTCCTAAGTCAAGCAAAGCTTTCTCGACACGGTATTTACCTATTGTGCAAGAAATAGTAGGGGACCCTGGGTCTTTATACTTAGGAGTGGTGGTATTCTGAATAATAGAACTCACATGACTAGCTAGGAAGGCTTTCTTCTGGACACTAAGTTTTCGCTTTCGCGTACACATATCCTTAAGAAACTTGGCATAAGCGGGAATCTGCTTAATCACATCTAACAATGGGAGGTTGATAGTAACCTGCTTAAAAACCTCCAATATATCATCAAAATTGGAGTCCCTCTTAGTTGGAACTAGCAGCTGGGGGAACGGGGCTCTGGGAACAAATCCGGGCTCAGCAGGACCCTCATTGGTCTCTTTGGAGACTCTATCAGTCTTCTCATTTTCTGGCTCAGAAGGGTGAACTACAACATGTTCACTATCAGGCATGGCAACCTTATTGTCAACTTTCTTTCCACTCCTAAGGATTGTTATAGAATTCACATGATTGTACGATTTCTCTCCTTTAGGGTTATGATCAGTTTGACTAGGGAACCTTCCATCTTCTCTTTCACTAAGAAACTTAGCTATTTGGCCGATTTGAAGCTCTAAGTTAGCAAGAGACTGGGAATTATTCTTAAAATTCTGACTGGTTTCTTCTTGAAAACCATAGTGGTTCTTTGATAACATCTCATGGTTCTTTGCTAGCATAGTAAGGGTTTCTTCTAAGGTGGAGATCTTTTTCTCATTCTGAAACTGGGGTTGACCTGAAGAGTTCTTAGCATAACCAAAACCTGGGGGAGGCTGAGAATTACTAGACTGTCCTTGATTCTGACCCTTATACCAAGAAAAATTAGGATGGTTTCTCCAACCAGGGTTGTAAGTCTCTGAGTATGGGTCAAACTTTTGACGGTTCTCAAACCTAGCATTGTTATAGACAGCATGGGCTTGCTCTTCACTAACCTGACCTTCCCAAAACGAGTTATTGGGTTCTACTCCACAACTAGACACTTGAGAGGATCTAAACCTATCATCGGGTTCAAAAAGAGACCTATGTTTAGGATGATTCAATTCCGAAGCTTCTAACCTTCTAGACAAAGCAGTAAACTTAGCATCAGACCCAAAGCTTGTATCTACCACATTGGTGCTACTTCTATTGACCAAGAGTCTTTTGGGGGGTTCAACACAAGACTCCCACTGTTGGGATTTTTCAGCGACAGCTCCTAAGAAGGTAAAAGCATCATCAAAATTTTACTAGTGAACTCACCAGCGCACATAGACTCAACCATGGCTTTGGTTGAATAATCTAAACCATCATAAATAACCTCTACGAGTTTCATCTTATCAAATCCACGGTGAGGACACTGGGATAGGAGATCATTGAATCTCTCTAAAAACCTATAAAGAGACTCTTCCTCTTGTTGCACACTAGCACTAATTTTCGCCTAACAGACGCAGTTTTATGCTTAGGGTAGAATTTCATATAGAAAGCAGCAATAAGTTCCTGCCATGTTTCAATGGATTTAGATAGTAGGTTGTCCATCCAGGTCTTGTCTTTATCTCTCAAGGAAAAGGGAAACATCTTAAGTTTCAAGACTTCATCAATAAGGTCTTTTATTCTAATTGTCCACAAAATTTCCTCAAAGTCCTAATATGAAAATAAGGGTTCTCATCATCTTTCCCTAAGAATATAGGGATCATCTTAAGAATACTAGGTTTTATCTCGAAATTAGCCGTAGTGGCTGGCAATTTAATGCACGAAGCTCGGGTGGACCTAGTTGGGAACATGTAATCTTTCAAAGTTGACATTGCTGGCACAGCTGAAGTACTAGGGGTATTTTCCTCACGAAGAGACAGATTCTCAAAACTGAAGTTTCCAAAAACAGGGATCCCAAAAGAAGAGTCTTCGAGCTCCCTGCTTCCACAAGAAGAACTACTAGGTTTTTCACTAATCAATCGACCTAGATTATCTCTTTTCCAAGCCCGTTTTCTAATGACCTCGGGCATACACTAGAAAAACAAAATAAAAATAAAGAAATCCTAAAAGGAAGGGAAGTTCTATGCAAACACAAACAAGGATGACTCCACCACAGCAAACCTACTGATTTCTAGCAAACAAAAAGCATGATGGCTCCACTTAGATTGTTTCTAGACCAGCTTCTAATCCTTCGAAAGGGAATTCGTTACAATTTAAGCAAACTCCTCTGGAATCAATCCGAGTTTAAGTAAGTTGAATCGAGACGAGGGAAGCTCGATGGAGTTTTGATACCCAAGGCCTCACCGGCGTTACAAGACGGCGTATTCAACTCACAGAAACCATCATGAACTTTGAAGCATGCTTAAAAGAGTAACCAATATTTTTCGAATGACTTTCCTATTAAGCTCGTTACCCTGTAGGTCTCGTACTAGTCAAATTTTAGGCTTAGGCTCGCGTTTGGTTTCGTTTTCCTAAGGCGGGCAAGAAGGGAACGGTGATGAAATCCGAACCCTTATCTTATATGGCCAGTCCTTGCCCTTTACTAGGAAATTAAAGCAGTCGTTTTCAAATCCTCAGCATATATGCAAACGAAGGAATACAGTAACTCGCTGACAGGGGATTCGCGAGTGTTTCGACAAACTTACCTCCCGTACCAGACGGGGGATGAACTGCTGAAGTCGACTCGGGCCACGACTTCTATGTCATGTACGAACCCGAGGGGCCGAGGCGATATCGTAATCGCCGTCCTTCTCTGCAAACAATTGATATTTAAACTACCCTTCCGTAAGGATTTAAAAAAAATAAATAAAGTCCCAAAGTCCACAGTCCAAAAATATAGTGCAAAAGAAAAAGATAATCTAAAAAAAAAATCTAAAAGAAAAATAAAAAAAATGTTTCTCTCTTTTTTTTTATTATTTTTTTTTCTTTTGCTCTTTTCACTTTGTCTTCAACTCCAAATCTTTAAGTATTCACCAAAAGCTTTGGCAAATTTTTCTTTCGCTCCAAATTCCAAAAATCTGTAGTAAAAAGACAAAAAACCAAAAACGTAAGGTAAAACAAACAAAATAAAAAAAAAAATCTAAAAACTCTAGCCTAAAGACAAATCCGCGTCGGCGGCGCCAAAAATTGATGTGATTTTCAATTGAGTTGTTTTAGTAATAAGTTCGTTGAGATTTGTGAAAGCAAAAGATTTTAGACTTATAAAACTTAAAAATAGAAAACTTGTTGCAAAATTAATTTCAAGATTTAAAAATAACCAAGACACTGATTCCACTATTACACATGAATGAATGAAGGTAAATAACCAAAACTCTAATTATCTTTTAAGTCCCTTATTTCTTAACTCACAAATAATCAGGAAAATTCTCAAATATTAATTGTATTCCCTAAGCGTAGACTGTCTAAACAAAGTATAACCTATCAAATTGAATCACAAGTAATTAAGAAAATCGTGCAAACAATTTAAAACTCTGCAAAGCAGTGATTGAGTGAATTATAAATTATAAATTAGAGATAATAAAATAGTTATCAATTATTCATGCGTGAATAACTTCCTCATTGCCTTGGTTGTGGGAGAATTAGCTCATCATCATGTTGGAAACACACTCAAAATTCATTTTTATTGCTCAAAGGGTGTTTACAAAGATGAAATGGAGAAAAGCTATTAAAAACCGGGGTTGTAACAGTTATAAGTGTTACAAATCGAACTGTTACAGAGAACGATATATGTAATCTGTCACTGATGCTGTAACATACGACCCTCACCCCTCTGTCGTTGTCACTGTTGATAAACGACTGTCTCTGTGGGTCTTTTGTTCTTCGTGTTCGTCATTTTCTCGACTCTGTGATGCTCTATAATCTCCTAAACTCTCCTCGTAACCCCTCTATGACTCCTCAACAGTGTATAAATACTCGACAGGGCCTCCAATAACTCCGTATAATCTCCATCAAATTGCTCTTATTCTTCGCTGCCAAAAACAGAAATAATTCCCATGTTTATCTTCACCACGCGTTAAACTTCTTCCAGCGCGCTCCAAATCGTCATGTACACGCCTCAGATGTAATTATACAAACTCCATCTCACGCCATGTACAGAAAAACACGCACAATCCCGTGAATATCTTCTCCCGGTGTACGTGTTGCTCTGTTTACTTCTACGCGATAATCCAGCCAATTTTAATCGATCAAATCACTCATGATAGTTTTGTTGGGACATATCACAACTACCCAACAAGTTTCAGCCCTTTAATCTACCCAGAACTCCTTCAAACATCGATCGAAAATCACACAGTTCTGTTTTTTCATTTTCCCGCCCAAAATTCAGTTTCAAATGAGGAAGATGATGGTTGCCCTCTATCCAGAGTATGGGCGCCTTTAACAGCTGGGGTGCCTGGGGTGTCCTTATCCAAAATGAGGGTGCCTTTAGTACTTTTCTGGGGGTGCCCCGAGCAACTTTTCGAGCCGAATTTTCCAAAAATGTTTATTTCCCAAAAATACCTACAAACACATAAAACACCATAATAAGTACGAAATCGAGTACCAATAATACAAAACATTGAGGACAAATTAGACATGAATATGTGTCTATCATGAACCAATTGATAGACCAGACGTATACTCCCGAAGAACAGCCTAGTATTATCAATTACCTCACAATAATCTTAATCGATTAACGAAACAAGATATTTTGGAATCACAAACGATGAGACGAAGATGTTTGTGACTACTTTTCAATCTTGCCTATCGGAGAATAAATCTCGAGAAAATCTTAAAGCAGATAGTACTCAATCACGATAGAAAACAACAAGATCAAAACACACAACTACAGAGAAATAGTTGGGTTTGGCTTCACAATCCCAATGAAGTCTTTAAGTCGTTAACTTACAAGGTTTCGTAAAAAACCTAAGGTTAAAGGAGAATCGACTCTAGTCGCAACTAATATCACATAGGAGGTGTAGGGATTAGGTTTCCCAGTTGCTAGAGTTTTCCTTTATATAGTCTTCAAATCATGTTTTGAAATCAATGTTACCTTGGTAACAATGCATTCAATATTCACCGTCAGATGAAAACCTGATTAGATTCAAGCTAATATCTTTCAACCGTTAGATCGAACTTAGATTGTTATACAGAAATGAAATGTACCAACATTTAGATAAAGGTAATCGTACCTAAACGTGTACACTTAGTTGGTTCAAAAATAGTTAACCGAGGTTATCCGTATGAGCACTTTCATATCAACCTTATTCATCTTTATCATAACTAGTTCAAATGACTCAAATGAAACTAGTTAGAGAGTTGTTCAATTGTTTATATTCTCATAGAAGTATACAAGACACAATTGAAGCAAAATCGATTTTGATTCACTCGAATCATTTCATGAACATCATAGCCACGGTTTGCAAAAGATTGAATTCCTTATTATATAAATGTATTAGTTCATGAACAAACCGATTTTAGAACATAACCTACTTAAGTATGCAAACGGGTACGCATACCTAAGTAGCCGGACCGAGTTTGGTTATGCCAGTACGCGTAGGAGTACGCATACGATTTTACACTTCCAAAGTATAGCAGAAATTCACGGGACTTGAACTTCCGCCAGTACGCATACGGGTACGCATACTTAGTTCCCGGACTTCCAACAACCAACCACTACGCGTACGGGTACGCATAACATGGTGCCCGGTTTTGGACTTTACACAAATGTGAATACACATTATGTTTATAACCAATCATGGTTACATGTTCTAAATCCTCATTTCAATCATTGAAACATTCTTGGAAGACGACAATAGCTGTCTCACACAAACTATTAGCTTCAAAGCAATTTTCAAGTGATCGAATGATCAATACGAAACATTCCGAGTCTACATCAAATGACTGTTTCACACAAGTCATGTAAGATGCTACAAGGCGATTTTCACATGATCATCTTTTGACTTTCATCAAGATTAAAAGATGAACTTGGTTAAAGCGAAAGCTTACCAACACATATTTCGAGAAATAGATAAGCGAGATAAACTCGGCTCGAAATACCAAATGTGTATAGTTGAAGTCTATATAGCAATACGACTTTTTGTCTCAAATAGGAGATAGAGTAGATAGACTTTTGAGTGATAGATGAGTTCAAGTGTCCACATACCTTTTGTTGGTGAAGTTCCACAAGTTCCCTTGAGTAGTTCTTCGTCTTCATTCGATGAACGCCATGGAGTCTAAATCTCAACTATACTTACTATCCTAATCCGAGACTTAGATATAAGTAGACTAGGTCAAGACTTATAGTTTGGAAACTAAACTTGACAAACAAGCTTGAGATAGCAACGCTTGTGAGTTCGACCGAGCAGTGCTCTAACATCGAGGTTTCTCAGAAAGCCATGGAATTGTTTACTCTCTTGTAGTGGAAGTTATAATGTTCTACTACTTAGTAACTTAGTTATCTTGGTAGTCTCAAAAGGACTTGTAATGCAGTTGTTAGAGCATAGCTCGGTTGAACCCACCAAGCGATGGTATGTCAAGTTTGGTTGTCATATTTTAGTGAAACAAAACTCATTTAAGAGTCGCTTGTCCTAAACCCCCTTATTTACCACTAATGCCACTCCTTCTCTAATACAACCTCCTCCCTTTCTTTTAATTCCTTCCCTGTCCTTCTTTCTTTACGGATACTTCTTAATGGAATTGGGCTTTAGTCCCCAAGTCCCCTTTATTCATGTTGGACTTAGCACCCTATTAGGGGATCCCCAGGCCTGCTATGGGGTAAGATTTTTCATGTGTCAACAAGTATAACAAAATTTGCTAGATAATTTGTTAATGTCAAACATCGTAGCTGTCAAGACATCATACATTGCAATATCCTCTGCCGAAAGTCCTTCAGGAAAATTACCCGTAGATGGAAGATGCAATAAAGCAATTACATCCTCCAAAATGATGGTAAATTCTCCCCACCTGCATATGAAAGTGTGAGTACGAATACACCAGCGAGCGAGCAAAGCTTCCATACCTCGTACATCATGGTAGATAAACAAATCTCCAACTGCTTGAATAGATCATGTCACCTGTGCACGATCTATCATAGTTCGTACACGATCATAACCCAATATATGTCTCGCCCATCCATAAAATTTCGTTAAAGGTTTTCGAGAAAACTTGAATTCTATATGCGAAGCAGAGTAGTTCCCTCCTTGCAGACAGAACCGCATTATTACTCGAGGAGATACCAATTTTCTCTGAGTAATATAAATGGGATTTATAAGAAGGCGAAATGAAGAACCTGGGAGACGTTTTTCAGGCCTATACTGAACCACAAAGAAATCATCATCAATGTTTGGAATATTCTTTATTCCGGTGCTTGTTCTTCTTCATCAATGGAAGTCCCATATACAGAGGTACCATTCTTGAAGTTGTATCTGCGGAGGTATCATCTTCGGAAGTGCCATCATGGGAATCAGTCATCCTTGCAAAGTTGTTGTGACATCCATACAGTATTTCTACTTCAGTATATCATTCGTAGATGCAAATTTCACCAAAGCAGTAGAATCAAAGCACAACAAAATAATAAGGATGCTCACATCAGCTTCTACAAAAATGGTAACTATCCAACTCTTACCTGTTTACAATTTCACTAGCAGTAGTGACTATAACGCAAAAACTTCGAAAACTTGCTCGTTCCTTCAAACCTGCAAAGACGAGCAAAATTCGTTATTCAAAATCATAACTTGATTTTTATTAAATTGTGAGCAATTCACATAATTTTCACTGTGTGAGCAAGTCATATAATTATCACCGTGTGAGCAATTTACGTAATCTTCACCGTGTGAACATTCAATGATTTTTTACTGTGTGAGCATTCACTATTAAATCGAAAAATTCATGAAAATATTATTTCATCACAAATAATTGTTTGCTTTCAACAATTGCTTAAGATCAAAATATGATTTTACACGCAAAAAAAAAAAAATAATACCGTGAATGATTCACGTATTTTATATAATATTTTTTTTTACGTTAGTTAAGTAACTCACGAATTTTGAAAAAAATTTCACGTGAGTTATTAATGTGTAAAAAAAAACGTCTTTGCTCTAACGAGCGTTCGTTTATAAAACGAGGGTCTTTTCTGTTTTTATGAAAATCCGGATATTTCAAAATAAAATTTTGTTTTCATGAAAGCTCATAGACAAAGTTTTCTTCACTACAATAAGGTCATGTCTATTCAAAAAATATATATCTTTCTCTCATGCTAGGGATTATTGTTCGCTTCTTAAACTAATGGACGGGCGAACGTCCGTTTCCTAAAACAAACTTTTTATATGAAAATTTACGACATGCATACACACATATGGGTTTTGTTTTATGAACAACTCATGAATATATATATATATTACTTACTTGGTCGGTGTCGTCGGTCGGAGTTTGGTCGGCGGCTGCCGACGGTAGTAGTCCGGCAAATTTTTTCTTCTCCTTTTTCTACTGCTCTGGCGTGAAGAGATCAAGGGGGAGGGTGGTCGGTCAATTCAAGGAAGAAATAAAATCTTTTTTAGGGCTTCTTCCCTTTATAACAATTTTATTTCCGAAAACTTAATCAAACAAGGATTTCCTTTTCAGGCTCGGACCCGTAAACGCTAAACCGACCAAAACTGGGCGTCCGATCATCCGAATCAGCGGTGCTTCATATCTCCGTGCTAAGGGGTGACACTCTATCATGCCGCCAGATTCTTTATCCAGGCATTTGCTTGTACATGATATCATTGGAGCAAATCAGGGATTCTGGAAATGCGTTTTTATGACTAAGTTCAACTACTTATCTCGTCTACTAGAAAATCACCATCCAGTGCTTACTGCGGAGCATGATTGTCCCTCACTAAGCAGGGGACTTAATGTTGATGGTGGATTTTCGACAAAGGCTAAAATCGTAAAATCATGGTACTGCATGTTTCTGACACGGCTTCAGAAATGTATGTGAAACGCTCATATTTTATGGTTCGTGAACCATTTCACGATCTCTGACTGAGCGAACATCCTCTCAGAGTTCTGATGAATATGCTACTCGTAAAGCCTCTCAGCTGAGCTTTTCGATACTTTGCATATTTCATCAGCACCTCTACGTAGAATCGAAATGATTGGACGGCTCCTAGACATATTGCATGCTATTATAAAGCGTTAACGTCTTCAGGACGTCACATTGTTTGTTGTTCCCTGACTATGTAGAGAGAATGTGTATAAAATGTCATAATGATTGGACGTCTCCTAGACATATTGCATGATAGTATAGAGTGCTAACGTCTTCAGGACGTCACACTGTTTGTTGTTCCCTAACTATACATGACCAATATTCAGAACGAGTATGATACTTCCATCATCTCATACCTCGATTCTCGAATAAACTCTCTTCTAGACATACACATGCTAGTGTAGAGAAATTCATAGATTAATTCTAGCGTGTCATTCATCAACTAAATTCCTAGAAAATAATCTATTTATCTCATTGCTCCGTTCCATGGCTGATCCTCCGTTGGATTTCATGGATCGGTAATAGATTAGCATTCTATCTCATTACTCCCCTTCATGGTTGATTCTTAGCAGAATTCCATGAATTAGTAACAAATAATCACTGATCGGGCATCTGGGCCACCATCGAATAAGCCCCGAGAAAATGGTGCGAGTGTACTTAGCAATAATGCACGAACGAGCACTCAAAAATATGGACAAACGAGGAAACCTATGCAAAATGGGGAAGAAAAATACTATTAATAAAATAATAAAGAGGCGTCTAGGGGGACCGGGCCTACCAGCCGGCCGGTCCCATGCCTCTTCCTTTTATTTTACTTTATTTTATTATTTTTCATAATCTCATGAAAACTCCTTTATTTGAGCAAAACTCTCAGTTTCTCCATATTTCCTTCACACGATGAAAAATAATCAAAAACAGGGAAAGGTGTCACGGGACCGATCCTACTAGCTGGCCGACCATGCCCTAGCGGTGGCCGGTCCTTCACCTTATGATCCTTTAATTTATTATTATTTTCTTCATCTCATGAAACTCCCTTGTTTGAGCAAAAACCATGGTTTTTCCATATTTTCTTAAATATTGCTCAAACTGTCAAAAGCCAAAAAGTGAAATGGCCACATGACCGACTAGGCTTCTCACGATAAATATTAAAACATTATTTTAATATTTCTAAAATATCGATCGCACGAGCAAAGTCCTACTTGCTCATTCGAGCAAAATCGAGAGTTTCGGTCAGGATCAAACTCTTCTGAAAATCCAAAATATTGCTTGAACGCGAGTTAGAAAATATCAAAACTCTGAAAATTGAGACACGAACAATATGATGACACGGGCATGCCACCTTGACCGACCAAGGTCGGCTCTTAAGCTTGCAAGGAGCCGGTCCCACATACTTTAACAATTTTGACCTAATTAATCTTTTACCATTCATATTGGGTTCAAACTCTTTCCAACCAACTTGGAACTTCTTCAATCGACCACCATCTGGTCCCACAACCACCAAGGGCCGTTTTCATACCCCTTGGTCGGTTCCTCATCTCTCCATAATTTGGTTTTATTGCCTAATGCTCAGATGAGCACTATTTCAGTAAATGATTAAACCAACATTTAATCATCCTTTCACCAACTGGTCTACAAAGGACTTTGGTGCATTCTCACTCGAGCACATGGACGTTGCATGGTCGTCCATCATCCCATGTAGTCGGTCCCTCTCTCACCCAGTGATTGATTTTCAGTAAATCATCAATTGATCAACGATCGATCAAAATTAGGGTTTGAACTGAATGCTCTGCAAATCATAATTCTAAGTAAGTTCAAACACTAATAATTTTATGTTGATCCACTAATAATTTTATGTTGATCCAGCAATCAACATCTTTATTAAGTATATAATATTCGGTCCAGCTTCCAATATTTTAAATGAATATTTTATTTGGTCATACTACCAATAATTGTTCAGACGAGCAATATTTGCTCAGACTATCAATATTGATTCAAATATCAATACTCAATAATCCATCAAATGAGCAATATTTGCTCAGATGGGACTAGTAATATTATTCAACTATCGACGTTTGATACTTCATTAATCGAGTAATATTCGCTTGGATGAGCAGTATTTGCTCAAGCTATCAATATTCATCATGCTGATTCAATTATCAACATGCATTCGAGAACTATATATATGTCCCAGCAGACATGTTCAATCTATGTATCACAGAGCATTCGTCAATATATGCTCAACTTAGACTCATCGTCTAATCAAGTCAACAACTGACTAATTAAATACACGCTTGACTTGCAGACTCCCCAATCATGAGACATCAATCATGTCACATGGGGGATATTAATTAGGTTTTTGGTTTGGCGGCCTATGACGCGTGTGTTCATCCACGATGAGAAATGTCAGTAAGTCGTGCAAGCAGATGGGTGGACAATCAACCAAGTCTCCGCACGACCTGGGTTTAACGACGATGTCCACTTTCCCACTCTTTCACTCGAGCGCCCTATGTGTTGGCCTAGGTTGGCAGACTAATTTTTATACTGAAGTGAATGTTATTATATATGGTCTTATGCTTGCTAAAAGAGGAATGTGAAGAAAATTTGTGTCGGATCATAATCTATCAGTTGCATTCAAGCTTTTCAACAGGGAACATTATCGTGGGAACCGATTCAGAAATGGGAGATGGTGTGTGCTTTTTACAACAACATACGTTATGCTCATAGTTGTAGAGAAGCAAGTTTTGCAGCTGATGTCTTGGACAAGCAAACATGTTTATTGGCTGAGGATACTTATGAATTTTATAAGAATAGGCCAGAATTCATTTCGACCGTGGAATGACCTGTAATGTTTATCACCGTTTCTAATCAGTCAAATCAGTTGTGCTAATGGTATAAGTTGTGCTAATGGTATAAGCTTTGTACGTATTGTTCCCTTTAAATGAATTTTTATTGACCGAATAAAAAATAAAATTAAATAATTACAAGATTAAGGATTTAATCCGAACAAGAGAAAAGATCGGCAGAAGCCATATCCTGGAAGGATGGAACTTGGAACTCAAATTAGCTTAGATGATAGCCCTCAACTGTTATGGACAAAAAGGAATGTTCGACTGGTCGGGGATCAAGGGTGTAAAGATAACATGCTGTTCACACTTCACGCTCCATCCTAACTATTAACAACCGGTCCCACTTGCACCTCCTTCTCCACCACTGATTTCTTCCATGACTCCAGCTACTGTCCCAAATTGCTCAATTTCCAACTATGTCCCCACAAATAATATATTTTCACTGTACGAAGCTGGTAGAGTTTTTTCAATAGTGGGCCCAATCCACTGGACTGATGCTGTCACCTAAAGGAAGAAACAGAGTCGAATGAAGGCTTGAATATATGTTGTCCTGTTGCTAAAATACGCATAGTATCAAACTCATTTTTCCTCTTTAGAAACTGGCCCCATCTATCGCCAAAATGTTCTTTCCACTCTTCCTGAGTTTTATAACCTGGTAAATATCTCTTCACTCTAATTCCTGATTCATCACAGAATTTCAAAATCTGACGGTTCTGATCTTTCAAGTAATCTAGCTTTTGTGTTTCTTCTCCTGAATCCAGCGCAGATCTTAGCAATCCTACTAAGTAAAATATATCTTCATTTGGTGTAACAACTGAACTCTGATCATCCCACCTACACCAAATAATAACAACAGGATCAATTTCGATCTTGCTTAAACAAGTCCACTTTCTCGGCCAAGGACCACCAATAGTAATTTAGTGGGATATATTCGTCAATTATAAGCCGTTGGATGAATATTTGCATGCATGATGCATGGATCGTTAAAATTGAACTGAAGAATTTGTACTTACTTGTTTTTGTTCATGGGATAGATGAGAATGGGCCCACTAGTTTTATTCCCCAGGATACCCTTAAAGACACCTTTGTCGAAGTCAGCGATTCTTGATTTGGGGACTAAAAGGTTAAGCCATGGATGAGGTACTTCCCATAAGCCTTTGGATCGGAGCTTTAACTCGGCCTTGTGAACTCGGTCTAAGAAATCCACGTAAGGAAGATCAGTTGTGAATACTGATGACGGTATGAAATCCAACTTTTCCAACAAAGCTTCTATTTCCTGCAACATTATAGTATTAAGTATGAAATGAAACAGCATTATTTCTTTGAATTAATTATGACATAAAGACTGCTGATATAGATTAAAATAGACCTAAAAAATAATCCCATCATTCAAGCAACATTATTGAGATGGTGGTTGGCCTTTAGATTTAGTTTGTTTTAAATCTTTTGATTAATTTAAATCGTCTAACTAAATAAAATGAAGGAACTTAATGCTTTGTTTGCGTATTGATTAATATAAATTTGAGAACATAGATCACGTCGGATCTTCTATTTTTATCATTTAGGTGTCGTTTATTTGAATATAATATGTACTTGCTAAGACTGAATATTAATATGTATGCAACCTGAACCTAACCTAATATCCTATAATTGGTGCATGAAAAATGAACAAAGATGTGGATATTGATTTACATTAAACTAGAGCTTTTCTTTTTTTCTTGAAGCAGAGTACGTATATATATACCTGATCAATGGAATTAGCAGTAGAATCATCATAATTTCTGGTGATCTCCAAGCAATATAAGACACCACCATCACTACCATTGATTGAGCTGATTTTAATAGGATTCTTTGGTGAGAAAAATGAAGATCTCCAGTTGTTAATGAGACCTTCATCAACAATAACAAAGCCCTCGACATAATCGAATTTTTCACTCGAGGGTTTACCATGCAGAGATATTAAATATTCTTGGTCATTTGTGAAGGTTGAGAAATTTGAATACAAAACTCTTATCCACCTCACCTGTTTAGTTATTAATAAAGAGAACGAAACACAATGTGTTAGAGACTTAAAAGGTTTAAAAGATGAAACCTAATTAAGTTTTTAGGTCAGATACATATTCTTAACCACTTTTTAGTTTTATGGAGTGTAAATTAATCATCGACATAAAATGTAACTGTTGGTAATAATTACCCTTTGTGGAGCTGGTTCTAAAGCAATTCTTGCCCTAGTTATAATCCCAAATTGTCCTAAACCACCAAGAACTCCATTAAAAAGCTCTGAGTTTTTCTTCTTTGAACATGTCACCAAGTCTCCTTTACCTAAACATCACCAAAAACCCATGTACTCATCAAAATTTGATAACTATTAAATGGAAGTACGAAAAAAAAGAAAAGAAAGAAAATTTAACCGTAGTTACCTGTGACAACGTCGAGTTCAAAGACATTACTAATCTGTGGACCATGATTAAAAGCTTGACCACTAATCCCAGCATTAGAAAGAGTTCCACCAACACTTAAATACAAATAGTCAGTCCATGATTTTGGCGCTAGTCCAAACCCTAAAGTCCATTTCAATACATCAATCCATAATTCTCCACCCCAAACATCCACATAAGGTATCCTCTTAGAATCATTACTTTTACTGTTTCTTCCACCGAGTAAAAATGTATTTTCATAACCAAGAGCAGGTAACGAACCCAAATTTGACCGAAACTGATTACCTTTAGAACCACTCATTTCAATCACGACACCATTAGTAGCATGAGCTTGACCGTTAATTGAATGTCCATGACCACGAGCCGATACACCAAAACCATTAATGTTGGCTGTTTTAAGTAGACTCGCAATATCATTAGTTGAACCCGGATGCAAAACACCTAATGGTTTAGCTTCATTCAATAATCCAAAATCAATTGAAACTTTCTCAATATCACTGGTATCATAACTTAACTCACCATTAAAAACACCTTGATCAATTCTACCAACTGGATGATCAGCATCTATTGTTAATCCTACGGTTGATATTAATCTACAGACGACAAATGTTAGCAGCAGTTTTGTTGCCATTTGTTATATAATTGGAAAGAAAATATATGAACAGAGGAAAGAAAGAAAGAAAGAAAGAAACTTAAGAATGGTGGAATGAAGGAGACAAGAAAAGAGTTTTTCTTTTTGGGTCTTGTAACCGTGTTTTGCGGTTACATGTTTTTGTGAAGGGGGTATTTATAAAGGATTCTAGGATGATAATTGGTGAGTGTGAAGGATAGTAAAACTACGCACTCTAAGAGGGAACAATAAATCCTGTATCTGAGCAGAGAAATATATAGAAAAAACCTTTGGTTGGTTATCGGAAGTCGTAGTGCTAACTTAAGCTATTATTACTGTATCTGCTTTATAAGATTTTCTGCACAACATGAACAGATTTGTTTTCTTTTTATATCCTGAATACTATAATATTCTTTAGCAGGTAAAATGAAGACATGCAATATGATTTATCCAAAACTAAATCCTGCTTCTTACTTTTTTTTTTGTTCTCAGTGGGTAATGTTATGTTGTGTCTAGGAATTTAGATACAGGTTTGTGAGACAAATTATAAAAGGGGGGGTTAAAAGGAAGAGTGGGTCACGTGTGAAGGATAGAAAACAAGTGGACCGCACATAAATAGGACAATGCAGGGTCCACAATTGATACGGAATATCTGTGTGGGGTCGCGAGCAAAAGGGTCTTCACATGGGTGCGTATATATCGTATGGAAGAAAAAAGAAAGAGCCTAGCTACTGGTACGTTAAGGGCTGGCTGCTGATGATTCTGAACAAAGATCCCAACCTATCTACAAAGATTCCGTTTCTGTTTTCTAAATCTTGCCGAATTTTTAAATTTAGTGTTTTCAAGAAAGAAATCAGATATGACATGGGGGATGATGCTGGCGATGAGTCGTATTTCATCAGCGGATCAGAGAGTCAGTCATATGCTGACAGACGCCAAAAAAGAGAAAAATTAAAGCGGATTAGACCAAACCAATTTGGTTTCATTAATTGGTAACTTGCCCAACTAATAAGCTTAAAGAAAAAGAAAAAAATACTTTGCCCAACTGAGTTGTTACATGGCGATTTCACGAAAAACGTCCATTGTTTATTACTACTTCTATTTCTTGAAAAGTGATATTTCCAATTTTTCATTTAAACCTAAAAATAGGTCAAATTGAAAAAATGAAAATATCATTTTTTTCAAAAACGGAGTGAGAACATTTTATGATACGGAATCAATGAACAAAATGTTTTGACAAACCGTGCAAAGCTTTAAATTCTTTGCATGTAATGGTTAATATCGATGTTTATGTGGCAGTTTAACTAAAATTCTTTAAACTACAATCAGTAAACATATTATTAGGTCAAAGTTTATCTAATAATTCACTAAATCGGTCAAATGATTAGGACTGTAAACTAACTGCAGTAGCAGAGAAACGGGTAACGCGGATGAGCTAATCAAATGCGGACTTCACCCAATTGCCCATATTCGACCCACGTTTTAACCCAATTATGTTCCACCCCAACTTTGTGAAGATCAAACACTTCCAACTTTGTCAAGATCAAACACTTCAGTTTTCCTCCTGTAAATTCAATCAATAACATAAAAACACTTAGATTTAGTGGGTTCCATATCTACAAACACAAGATCAACAAGAGCAAAATAAAGATAGGAAGACAGATTTAAAAAATGAGAAGCGAAAAAGAAAAAGAAAAAGAAAATTCTTGAATAAAAACTAATCGATGTTGTAGGGCCTTCGATCCATGGATGCGCGGCCCAATTAGAAGTCTAAGTGTTGCTCTTTACATGTATATAAAGGATACTTTACCTATGTAATAGACTAATCAACAGAAATCATTATCTTCTCCGCCACTTCCTTTTCCCCCTATTATTCTACTGCAATACGTTATCATGCACGAAGCTATACTACATAGCTAGACTGGATCGGATGATTATTTTTCTTTTTTGCTGAAATCAAATCAGCTAAGTTGGATCTACTTTTTCCTAAACATTTTTTTTCCCGTCCTTGATTTTGATATGATTTTGATTTTGACATATCAAATATAATTGTGAATTTGTATATACATCGATCCAATCCGATGGTACTGTGATTACTAATACATTTTTTTAATATATTTTTCTTGCGGTAATCATCAACTCAAGTCTGATCTCGCAAATCTCATATTTGTTCGTTATGTTTTCTTACTGCAAAAGGTATACCTGAACTTGTTCTATTTTTTTTCTTATATATACATACGATACAACGAATGAACAAGATTTATATGGTATGCATAGTTTGTGTTTGAATGATACATATGCAATATGCTTGATTGTGTTTGAATCTCTCATGTAAAGCCTGATTGATTTATCCTTTTTTTTATGATTTACCATAAATTCATTTTATCTGTTTTATTTGTTTTATGATGATTTGCATGTCTATGTAATACGTTTTTCCGTCCTCTTTAAAATGAAATAAAATAAAATAAAAATCTTTGATTGTGATATGCTTATTTGTTGTACATGGTTGGATAATTGCATTGTTTAATGGATATTACAATGAAACGTTTATCTTTTTAGCTTACAAAAATGAATTAATGTTAGTATACAATTTGAACTAATTAATGAATTGATGTTAATTAATAATATACATGGTAATTATTTTTTTTAATAATAATATAGTTAATTAATAATATACATGTTAATTAAAATGAATAAATAAATTAATTAATTAATGCTAATTAATATATAATATCCATAATTATCTTCCACTCATAAATAAGATTAATAAAATATTTTCATGCATTCATGCAAAGTCAAATATAGAGATTAATATTTAGTTTCCACAAATACATTCATACACATGTAAATACAATTAAAATAATAATAATTAAAATATACTCATGCATTCATGCAAAGTCAATTTTGTTTCCACAAATACATTCATGCACATGCAAATACAATTAAAATAATAATAATTAAAATATATTCACTTATTCATGCAAAGTCAATTTAGTTTCCACAAATACATTCATGCACATGCAAATACAATTAAAATATATTCATGCATTCATGCAAAGTCATGTAGAGATAACTATTTAGTTTCCACAAATACATTCATGCACATATACAATTAGAATAGTAATTATAATTATTTCATATAAATATCACACTTATTTAAAAATGATGTCATTTAATTGTTTGTTTTAATTTCTCTGAGACCAAAACAGTAAACTGCACTATTTCCTTTTTAAATGGGCATGTAACCCTACATGGGACTTGAACACGTTATGACCTTAACGAGTTAACACTACTAACTAGATCATCGTAATTTGGCCGTTAACCGGGTTATGATTTATTTTTATTTTTTAGTAAGGTCTTTTCCAGTTGGACCCAACTCGACTCAAAAATGACATTTTGGACTCAGAAGTACTTGAGCATCATTATTGTGCATTTGAGGTGGAAATCATTTTTTTTAAAAATAAAAAGGGATATATTCCTTCATACAACTTTATTCCACTGACAACGCACTGTCTAAAAGGTAGAGCTACATATGCCCCTGTGTTTCTAAACACATGCATCCCAATTTTTGTGGAAAAACTCACAAAAAAAAAGTTATATGAGTCAAAAAATTTCCATTTCTCTACTTCATCTGTGATATTAACGAACCAGTTTATGTTGAAGTATAACAACAAGAAAACTATCTTTAGTAATATATTCAACCTAAAGTATGTGGTTGACATGTGTAGTGAGATTCTCTTGGTCTGTTGAGATAATGAATATTCTCAAATTAAGCTAAATGTAGCAAAATTGAAAATGGAAAAAAATCCGAAGTAACGAGGCTTAGACGTACTGACTCGTATAAAACATGTGAAAAGGGACATATATATCATGAGACAAAGATGTTTTTTTTTTCCTCCAGTAGTAATGACACCATAATACATGTATCAACTGAATATATGATGAAGCTAAAATGTAACTCTAGCTCCCATCATAAGTGAAAGAGTTGGAAATGCATCTGGTCATAGACGTTGGTATATACAATGTGATGTGTGTATCATAATAGCAACCAATTTTCACATCAACTTTAATGGCAACAAGAATTTTTCCTGGCCAAATGACTATCTTATTCAGTTAAACTAGATCAAATGTCTGCATTTATGGAAAGAAAACTCGAAACATAAATTCTCTAAAGAACTTGAGATATATTGGGTGAAATGTAATATATATATTCACTCTAAATTACTTGAGTTGAACCCCACTTTTGTTACGTAATAAGGCCGCACCACTTATTAAAACTCTCAAGACCCAAATGTCTAACTGATAGTTTAAGGAATATACACTAGTTGTTGAACTAACTCCTTATAATGTAACCACGATGATTGGATCATCGAGCGAAGCTCTGCTCAAAAATTTGTTGCCAAGATGGAATAAAGACCAAAAGTCGCATAAGCTCTGTATGTACTAAGGGCTAATCGCACCTTGTTAAGTACAAAGGGTGTTCATGTGTGAACTATTACCTATCTTTTTGGAAACTTACAGTGAGAATGGAGTTTGAAAAAGCGGGGGTCTAACAACCACACCCAATATTTCGCTTAGCAATCTGTATGGACTAACTCAAATATAATTTTAAAAGAATCAACTAGAAAGTCAGACTCAATCTTAATAAAAAGTATATCAATGAGTTATATCTCAATTTCTCGATACAATACTTACTCAAGCAAATATAAATCTGCGAGTCTAATTGAATACAAGATTTTTTCTGAACGGTACCAAAGACCAATGTTCAAGTATCAATCAATTTCAATCAACAACCGAAGGTTGGATTTACCAATTGATCGATTCAATTCACAACCTTTGATATTTCAATTATATAACAAAATATAATGCGGAAAAGAAATAACATAGACACCAGAAGTTTTGTTAACGAGGATACCGCAAATGCAGAAAAACTCCCGGACCCAGTCCAGATTGAACACACACTGTATTAAGCCGCTACAGACACTATCCTACTACAAACTAACTTCGGTCTGGACTGTAGTTGAACCCCAATCAATCTCACACTGATCCAAGGTACAGTTGCGCTCCTTATGTCTCTGATCCCAGCAGGATACTACGCACTTGATTCCTTAGCTGATCTTACCCACAACTAAGAGATGCTACGACCCAAAGTCGAAGACTTTAATAAACAAATCCGTATCACACAGAAAAGTCTACAGGAATAGATAAATCTGTCTCCCACAGAAATACCTACGAGTTTTGTTCCGTCTTTTGATAAATCAAGGTAAACAGGAACCAATCGATAGCCCGGAGTTATATTCCCGAAGAACATCCTAAAAATTATCAATCACCTCGCAATAATCTAAATCGTATGATGGCGAAACTAGATATTGTGGAATCACAAATGATGAGACGAAGATGTTTGTGACTACTTTTCTATCTTGCCTATCATAGAAATTAATATCAAGCCAATCTTACGATTGTACTCAAATACGATAGAAACAACAAGATGAGATCACGCAACTACAGAGAAAATAGTTGGGTCTGGCTTCACAATCCCAATGAAGTCTTCAAGTCGTTAACCTACAGGGTCTCGATAGAAACCTAAGGTTAAAGGAGAATGGACTCTAGCTTACAACTAGTATCACACAGGAGGTGTGGGGATTAAGTTTCCCAGTTTGTAGAGTTCTCTTTTATATACTCTTCAGATCAGGGTTTGCAATCAATGCTACCTTGGTAACAAAGCATTCAATATTCACCGTTAGATGAAAACATGATTATATTCAAGCTAATATCTTTCAACCGTTAGATCGAATTTTATCTTGTTATACACACATGAAATGTAACTTCATTTGGGTTTGAGTAACCTTACCTAAACGCGTACAAGTCGTTGGTTCAACGGTAGTTATCCATAGGTTAGCCATATGAGCAATTTCATATCAACCTTATTCTTATTTACCACAACTAGTTCAAATGACTCAGATGAACTAGTTAGAGAGTTGTCCAATTTTCCTAGATCTCATAAAAGTATACAAGACACAATTGAAACAAAAACAGTTTTGACTGACTCGAACCGATTCATGAACATTATAGCCACGGTTTGCAAAGATTGCATTCCTTAAAATATAAATGTCTTAGTTCACGAATTAAACTGTTTTTAGAAAATAACCTACTTAAGTGTACATACTGGTACCCGGATTAAGTTTGTTTTCAATTGACAAACTCCAGCAGAAATTCACGGAATGTGAACTTCCGGCAGTACGCGTACTGGTATGCAGACTTTAGTTCCGGTTATCCTGAGCAGCAAAGTACGCATACTTTGGTTCAAGGATATTGTACTTAGATACATATGAGTTGTCTCACAATGTTTATATCCAACCATGGTTATGTATTCTAAACTCTCAATTCAATCATTGAAATATTCTTAGAGGACGTTATATAGTTGTTGTTCACAAACTATTTTTCATCAAAGCGATTTTCAAGTAACTGAAACTAATATGACTTTCGTCACTAGTAAAGATGAACTTGGCCAAAGCGAAAGCTTACCAACACATATTTCGAGAAATAGATAAGCGAGATAAACTTAGCTCGAAATAGTACATGTGTATAATCATAGTTTATATAGCAATACGACTTTTGTCTCAAGATAGGAGATAAAGTTTACTTTTGAGTGATAGATAAGTTCAAGTCTCCACATACCTTTTTGTCGATGAAGTTCCACCAGTTCCTTGAGTAGTTCTTCGTCTTTGCATGATGAACACCATGGAGTCTAGAGCTCAACTACACTTTCTATCCTAGTCCGAGACTTAGCTATTAGTAGACTAGAAATCAAGACTTATAGTTTTGGCAACTAAACTTGACAAACAAGCTTGAGATAGCAACTCTTGCGAGTTCGACCGAGCAGTGCTCTAACAGAATTGATTGCATCTATAAATTATTTCTAATGAATGTGAAAGGAACCATATTCTTAGAAAATTAATGTGTCAATCTAGTGAATTGTAAATCACTGGAACTTGAATTACTGAATCCATATTAACCCTAACAATGAACTGATTGGGATTGATTCATAAAGACTTTGACATAACCATAAGGCACATTGGTTGTAACACGATGTTCCATTTTGAAAGTACTAACACGAGCATCACTTTATTTGAGTGTAAAAGACAATGAACTAATATAATGCGAAGTTATGACATCTATCACAATCAGTGATTTTTTAAAGTTACTAGATTTTCACTGCCTCTCCCCATTATTCTTTAGAGTAATGAAGCACGCCACTCATCTTTCTTTCTTCAGTAAAACATGATTGAGACCATCATGTTTTACTCAGATGCAAATGGTGAATAACTCATTCTTCAAAAAAATAAAGTGTTGTTAGTGAACAAATATCCATGCAGAATGCGAACCATTCAAGTGAATTATGTCTCTGGTGGATGATTCGAGGTTTGAATCAGGTATTGCTTACAACAAGCGATGCGTTTAATTTCTGTAGAATTCTGTTGATGGTGGATTTTCAACAAGGTCTAAAATCGTAAAATCATGATATTGCATGTTTCTGACCCGGCTTCAGGAACGCATGTGACGATTCATATTTTACGATCCGTGAACCGTTTCATGATCTCTGATCGAGTTACTCTCAGAGCCATGATGAATATGTTTCTCGAAAGGCCTCCCACTAACTGAGTGTTCGATGATGCGCATTTCATCATGACCTCTATGTAGAATAACATAATTGGGCGGTCCTATGAACATAATTGTTTGTCGGAGGGCTTAACGCCTTCAGGGCGTCGGAGATACTCGTTGTTCCATGACTACATAGAGAGACCCACCTCTACATAGAAGAACGATAGGGCGGTCCTCCTACGTAATTGTTTGTTGAGAGGGCTTAACGTCTTCAGGACGTCGGTCAAACTCGCTTTTCCCTGACTATATAGAGAGACTGTGTATAGATTCAGGCGGCTCTCCTACATAATTATTTTTTGAGGGGGCTAAACGCTTTTAGGACGTTAACAACGCTGCACGTTGTTCCCTGACTATGGAACTTTCAGAACGAGTATGATGATTCAACTATCTCATATCTCGATTCTACAATAGATTAATTCTACCGTGACATTCGCCACTGAATTCCTAGAAAATAATCTATTATATCTCATTACTTCGTTCCATGAATCCCCGACTGACTCCATGGATTAGTAATAGATAACTAATTCATCTCATTACCTTGTTCCCTGAATTCCCCGGATGAATTCATGGATTAGTAATAGATACGCAATTCATGATTATTGCTCTATTTCATGAATCATTCTCCGTTGAATTTCATGAATTAGTAATAATTACTCAACAATCGGGCATCTAGACTATCACCGAGTAAGCCCCAATAAAATGGTGCCAGTGTACTCAACAATGATGAACGAGCACCCAAATGTACGAACGAGCATTCGAAAATATGGACAAATGAGGAATCCTACACAAAACAGGAGAGAGAAAATAAAAAAAATAAATAGAAAAAAGGCGCCTAGGGACCGAGCCGGCCGGCCATGCCGTCGTGGCTGGTCCCCCACGCTTCTTCCCTTATTTTTCTTATTTTATTTATTTTCATGAATTCATGAAAACTCCTTCATTCAAGCAACTTTCCTTGTTTGAGCAAAACTCACGGTTTCATGAAAAATGATAAAATGGGGAAAGGTGTCGTGGGACCGGGCTATTAGCCGTTACCACACCTTACAATCCTTTTTTTCATAATTATAAATTTCCTTCATCTCATGAAACTCCTCCGTTTGAGCAAAAAATCATGGTTTCTTCATATTTTCTCAAATATTGCTCAAACCATGAAAAAGCCAAAAAGTCAAATGGTCACATGACCGACTAGGTTATTCACGAAAAATATTAAAATATTATTATTATTTTAATATTCTCAAAATATTGATGAATCAAGAAAAGTTCTACTTGCTCATTCGAGCAAAATCAAGAATTTCAGTCAAAGATCAAACTCTTCTGAAAATCCAAGATATTGCTCGAACGCACATCAGAAAATACCAAAACTCTCAGGATTGAGACACATACGTTATGGTGACACGGGCATGCTTCCTTGACCGACCAAGGCCGGCCCTAAGGCTTGCAAAGATCCGATCCCAAACATTCTTATAATGTTGACCTAATTTGCTCAATTGCTCATATTGGGTCCAAACTCTTTCCAACCAACTTGGAATTTGCTCAATCGACCATCAACTGGTCCCACACCACCAAGGGTCGGTTCTATATGCCCTCTTGGTCGGTCCCTCACTTCTCCATAATTAGGTTTTATTACCTAATGCTCGCACGAGCATTATTCTAATAAATGATCAACACCAGCATTTGATCATTCTTTCACCAAGCGATCAACTAAGGACCCTGGTGCATGCTCACTCGAGTACTTGGGCACCACATGAACATCCATCATCCCATGTGGTCGGTCTCTCCCTCACTCATGACCTACTTTCAGCTATTTATCGATTGACGAACAATTGATTAAAAATTAGGGTTTCGAACAAACGCTCCACAAATCATCATTCCGAGCAAGGTCAAACACTAATAAATTTATGTTGATCCAACAATCAACATCTGGATTAACCATATAATATTTGGTAGTCTACCAATATTTTAATTAATATTTTATTAGATTACGTTGCTAATAAATAATTCGTCGAATTGAGCAATACTTGCTCAGTTGCTCGAATATTGATCTTATTGTCAATATTCAGTAATTTGTCGAATTGAGCAATACTTGCTCAGTTGTTCGAATATTGATCATACTGTCAATATTCAGTAATTTGTCGAATTGAGAAATACTCGTTCAGTTGCTCGAATATTGATCTAACTATCAATATTCCGCCGAATATTACTCAATATTCAACAATTCGTCGAATTTACAATATTTGCTCAGACGAGAAATATCAACATCATTCAAGAACTATAACATGTTCAATCCATGAATCACTGAGCATTCGTCAATCATGCTCAATTCAACAAAACTTAGACTTACCGTCTAATCAAGTTAATGACTGACTAATCAAATACACGTCTGCTTTTCAGACTCCACGTTCGTGAGACATAAATCATGTCACATGGGAGATAACAATTAGGGTTTTGGTCTGAAGGCCTACATCACGTGTGTTCATCCACGATGAGAAATGTGAGTAAGTCGTGCAAACGGTTGATGGAGTTATCAAAGTAGTGTATGGACGATTGACCAAGTATCCACACGACCTGGAACTGGTTTCACCATGATCTACCACTTTCACACTCTTTCACTCAAGAAACCGTCACACTTACAGGATCAATGTGTTTACTATTCTGACAATATAAATAAGTCCAAAATCGATGACTAAAAACAACAATCGTCTACACGTCCTCTCGATCAAACTTATTTACACATATTTGCAGAAACCTTCAACACATCCACAATCCTTGATCACCATTTACCCCACAATTCTCAGCTTCCCTCCTACAAATCAACCCATCTTCCTTTTTGTGACCGAATTGACTCTGGAACGACCATTGACTTGGTTTAGGTTGGAGTCCTAGAGATTGATTTCTCGAACTCAAAGCACTCCCGTGCAGTGTATCTGTGTGACGTTAAGCAGTTTGCTCGGTTGAGGAGTCTCGTCCGAACGATCGTCTCTTCACTTCCCTAAAAAAACAACAAATCGTTTTTCCCCATCTACAAATTCCTAGCACATATTACACAATGAAAAGTGCAAAGTCTCACCACCCTTGTTAATGCTAGAGAATTTACATCAAAAGGACTTGATGAATATTGCATGTTTAATGGATCAATATATATCATCTTATACCCAATGATATCGCAGAGGCTACCATCAAAGGTTACAGATGGTGTCTAAGGAATAGGTTATGTGTACCAACCTACCTTTTATTGCTTTGGGGATATGAAATATTACACGCATCTTTACTTAATTCTTTTTATAACCCAATATTAGTCAACCTTTTCTGTGAACCAGTTGGTAACTGGGTTTAATCCTGACATTCGTGTTCTTACGCATTTTTGGTTGCACTATATATGTGTCATTGCGACTCCACATCGTACTATGATGAGTCTTCAAAAATTTAAGTAGTTATGTTGGAAATGATTTCCCAACAATTATCCGCATTTTAAATCTTTTGGCCGGAGATCTCTTACCGCTATATTTGCGGGTTATCACTTTAATGAGACAGTCTTCCCGTCGTTAGGGGAGATAAGAAAAAACATTTTCTAAGGGAACGACATGAATTGTCGTGGTGTGTTCCCACTATGTCTCATATTGATTCATGTACTCCACAAATGTAAATGTGAAGTGACAAAGAATAATTGATTTTCAAAATGTACACTGATGTCGTTAAAGTGATGAGATCACACATACCAGCTGCAAACCTACCTGCGCAAGGTTACGAATCCTCAATAAGGGATATACACCATAGACTAAGGTATTGCAACTACACTTAGTGGAAGTGTGGTTGAGGTCGTGGCTCCATAAAGGAAGTTGGAGAGACCAGTTGGTTCGATTAATCCTCACCTAGAAAGGAAGTAGGTGAGTAAGGCACAACTTATTTATATCATCAGAAATCATCTCATAAGATTGTCTCTGAATATGTCCATGAATCAAACTGTGGGACGCTCCGAAGTTTAATGATTCCAGAGAAGAATGACATCCCAAGTGGATAATGAGAATACTCACGAGTAAATGGAAATATCATGCGAGCATATTGATGATTAATTTCATATACACTTTCTTAAGAAAATAGAGCAAGATAAAATCGAACCAAGATCCTTGTTGCTTAATGTCAACGAAGAGCATATTTGGCCTATACGATCCAGGTAGAACTTGGTTCTTTGACAAATATACAAGTATTTGGTGCGGTAGTGCTAACCAACCAAGTGTAAAGCCTATTGGACATACATGATTAATTTGTCACAAAGCATAATGAAAAGAAAGCAGACTTAAAGGATAAAGACTCGCCTTGTGGCGCGAGGTTTCCCACAAAGTCCTGAAATTATTCTCTTATAATGAATGTTATAGCGTTCTGCTACTTAGTTAGCTTGGTAATTTCAAAAGGACTTGAAATGCATCATATGTATGTGGTTGTTACATATCTCTAAAGAATAAAGAGATAACAGATATTTACAAAAGTACTTGATAGACTTTTGTTTCCAAAATCAAGTGACTCTAAACCACATAGTGCGTTTACAGTTAGATATAATGCTCACTTATAGATTGAAGCAATCAGACGGATGTGGTATACCCGTCTAAGTGACTATTTGATTTAGAAAGGATAGAAAAGTAAGGTATTGTTATTGCTTATTCACAAGAAAGTTCCCGATTTGGAATTGTAGCTATCTATGTCGATGATACAGACATGATGAGTATTCTTGATGTAATAAGAGACCTTAAAAGCTATTTGAAATCCGAATTTGAGATGAAAAGTCCGGGGAACGCTCGACCGAATACCGAGCCTGTGGTATATTATTCCACCAGTTTGCATATGTCTAAATTTGTCAGGCAATTTAACAAAAACATGCATCCTGATAGCACTCCCATGATTAGTCGAGGTTCAAATGTATGTTATTGACCATTTCGTCTAAAGGAAGATGATGAAGATGTGTTGGGAGATGAAATTCCCATATCTAAGTACAATAGACGCATTGTTGTACTTAGTATAATAATGTACTCGATTAAATTTTACATCCTCAAGGAACTTGTTAGCTAGATATAGCTCAGCGCCAACGCAACGTCATTCGAATGGTACGATGAATGTAATCATGTACTTAAAAGTAACCATTGACATAAATTTGTTTTATCCCTGCAAAGACATAAAAAGGAATGCTAATGAACGTGCAACCCAAAAGTTGTTGATTATAAAGGAACATAATATCTTCTCTAACAAAAGTAATCAGGGGGAGATATGGTAGACTATAAGTCGTTACCTATATTCAGTTTCGAAAAGTATATGACTAAAGGAACTGTCTGGAACAACTCTGAAAGTAATCAGGGGAAGGGTCCAAGGATATGATGTCGACATATTTTACTTCGAAATTGAAGTTGTGTTGTACTCTTTTTCCCTCCGATCGAGAATAGTTTTTCCCTAAGGGTTTTGTTACTCGACAAGGTTTTTAACGAGACAACACTAAAAACATCAAGTATGTTGAACGTTGAAGAAATAGAGATCGCGTTGGTATTACTGAATATATCTGAATCAAATAAATGAAACGCGGTATTCTCTTAAGAAACGTAACTTCCAGAATCAACAACATGGTCTTATAAAAATTCAAGTCACCAAAGTAAAGTGTGGTATACTTCTTTTGACTGCATTAGACTAATGAAAATTATCTAATATCAGGGGGAGCATCTAATGGTGTGTTGAACTATTTTCCTTCGTCGAAGTTTCTTTTTCCCACAGGGTTTTGTTACTCGTCAAGGTTTTTAATGAGATAACAAAAAACACCGGGAATGTAATTTCCCAGCTAAGGCTATTGTATTTCCCACGAGGATTTTCTGCCTTAAGAGTTGTGAAGCAACTAGTCAACCTCAATGGAGAAAAGTGATCATCTGCAACGGATCACCTTTACTTGCATCTATCACGTTGTACTCTTTTCCCTTCGTCAAGGTTTTATCCCACTGGGTTTTCCTTGTCAAGGTTTTAATGAGGCAACATATTTGAGTCCAACTATGTTCTAAGTTTGCTTAATATTGTACTCTTTTTGTTTAGTTCAGGTTTTGTCCCTCTGGGTTTTCCTGACGAAGTTTTAACAAGGAAATTAACTTAGCCTCGTCGATCTTTGAAAATCATATTGCATGTGATGAACTACATGTAAAGTACGTGACAACATGTGAAGTACTACATGTGAATAGTTTTACCAAGGTTTTATCCCACTGGGTTTTTCATTGTCAAAGTTTTAATGAGGCGATTGATTTCGGCACAAGAGGACGACATTTGAAGACCTACATTCGAAGCATTATACGTGAAGCACTAAAAACGTAGTTCTATTGGACCACACAAGGGAGACTGTTGTAGGGCCTACAGCCATGGGTGTGCGTCCCAACTATAAGCCTAAGGGTTTCTCTTTACATGTATAAAAAGGATACTTTACCTATGTGATAGGCTAATCAACAAAAATCATTATTTTCTACTGCAATAATTGATTGTTTAATTGTGACAGGTGCAGAGACTTCAGCCATATAATGATCCGGACATCAAAAAAAAAAGAGAAATTAAACACCCACTGCGGTATCAATATTGCACACCCCAATATTCTTCATTCACTCGATAACCGAATAATTGTTGTATCTTAACTAGCTTGGTTCCGATACCCATTCCTCTTGAAGGTGGTAATTTTAACTAAGTTGTTAAACTAAATTTGGTCTAAAGAAACTTCAAATAAGTGTTACTCTTCTCCTCTGATAAACAAAGATGGAGACAAAGAAAGGCGGAAGAGAACACTTTTTCAGTAAATCATACTGCTATTGTTTAAGTGAGAGAACACTTTCTACTTGGAAAATTTGTTGGTTGGTCCCAGGCCCATATAGTTATTTATAGTAGGGTCCAACCGGAATTTTATTTTATCTGGAGGTCCAAAATTAATTGAAAACATTGAAATGACCATAATACCCCCTATTACTAAACGTGTATGTCTATACCCTTATTATATTGAGTACATATCTGCTACACTGCTTACAAATTTGAGTATATATCTTCTATACTACACTTCTTACATATTCGAGTACATATCTGCTGCACTTCTTACAAATTTGACTACATATCTTCTATACTACACTGCTTAAAAATTCGAGTACATATCTGCTACACTGCTTACAAATTTGAGTACATATCTTCTATACTACACTACTTACAAATTCGAGTATATATCTGTTGCTTATAAATTCGAGTATATATATTTGCTGCACTGCTTACACCCTTATTATATCAAGTACATATCTGCTACACTGCTTACAAATTGGAGTATATATCTGTTGATTACAAATTCGAGTATATATCTGCTGCACTGCTTACAGGTAGAGTATATGTCTGTTAGAATCAATGAAAAATAAATTAGAAAACGTATTACACCATATATATTGTAGGATCATACAAATTAATCTCTAATATTTTTCCAATACAGTATTACACCATAGAAAAAATAAAGGAAAACCTATATATGCACAATAAACACGGAATAAGCTATACAAAACTAGCACATATTTCAGTATTTCGCATACGTACTCATGGATCAAACAAAAAAAGGTGGCAAAATCTGAACAAAACAGAATCAGGAGAATTTTTTATCAGTATGATGTATACGTATTGCATATTCATGAACTAAAAATCAACTGCATGTAAAGAGGAATTGATGAATCCATGAATATAACATAATCAAAGTACATATTTTAGTATTTCGCATATGTACTCATGGATCAGTTTTATTTCAATATTCCATATATGTACTGCCAAAATCATAAGAATTAACTGACTAAAATCTATGTATAAAACAGATTCAAAAAGCAGTTTTTCAGTATTCAATATATGTACTGCTAATTCACTATCTAAAACAGTTCCATGACGAAAAATAACAGAATCGAGAGAGTCTTATTTCAGTATCGCATATATGTACTTATGGATGAAACAACAACAAATGATAAAAGTAAGAATAAAACATAATCAAAAGCAGTTTGTATCAGTATGCCACATATGTACTGCTGATTCATGAACTAAAAAACAACCGCATGTAATGAATCTATCAAAAAAAACCTAATCGAGAGTCTTATTTTAGTATCGAAGATATGTACTTATGTATCAAACCACAACAAGTGATAAAACTAAGAATAAAAAAAAATCAAAAGCAGTTCATATTAGTATGCAACATATGTACTGTCGGATAATACCCGTGAGACAACAATCAAACATGATTTTGAGAAAATAAAGAAACGAAAATAATAAGATAATCAAATTGAAAGTTCAAATAAGCTAAAAAAATCATAATCTAATACAAAAAAATCGAATAACTACGATCAAGATTCATAAAAACAGTACGTCATATACGTACTAATGGTTAATACACAAGCAAACTGAAACCAAACCCATAGATGCATAGTAAACACAGAAAAACAGTACGTCATATACGTACTGATGGTTAATACACAAAAGAAAACTGAAATCAAACCGAAAGCCAACAAAATGAAACTAAAATATCAGATCTACTAACGAAATGAACATAAAACATGATTTTTTAACTAGATTTGAACTATCACTATACCAAATTTACAGTTTAGAAACGGTGAATGGCAGTTGCAAAACTGCAACGGATGCACTGTCGTTGCAAATGTTCTGTTGCGACACCAAAACGTAACAGTTTAGAACAATTGCGACCAGCTGATTTGCAACAGCTAAAAACTGTTGCCACCCTTACCCAGTTTTGTAAAGAACGGATAATGTTATCCGATCTATGATAGCTCCGGTATAAAATTAGTAACAGGTGAAGCTGTTGCGAAATTTTTGTAACACCAAAAAAATAGGCCTGGTTAAAATTAGGGTACCTACAACAGTACCTACTTTCTAAAACAGAGTTCAGCTGCAAGCTTTTCAGCAAAACATTTACAACATATAAGAATTCTCTGCAACACACCATTGTTACCCATTTCCACACCACAACATTTGTGTATCAAAACATACAAGTATAAATTTCTACACTCACAATTCTGCAGTTTATAAAGAATGAGAAAGGATATGTAACTAACTAAACATAGTCATTTCCTAAGTTGTTTTATTCTCATTTCCTAAGAAATACTTGAAGGTTTTGTCTTAAGACATGAAACTAAAAAATGCAACAGTGATTAAATAGTACTTACTAAAGAGAAGCATTAACAGTGCTCTTCTCATATTCTACATCTTCAACTTTATCTAGAAGACCCAACTCAGAATCTGTGATACCCAAGAGAACCTGCACAAAAATTATCCATTCATGAGATACAATCCATGACACATCCATCATTACGAAGAAAAACAAATTCAAACTCCACTGAAGTAGAGAAGAATGACAATTCAACTAACTGCCAAAGGAAAAAACCAAGCTGAGAACATTTTTAACATATACGAAACATTAACTGCAGGTCACATCTCTATTTACATAAAGACTATTCAAGGCAAATAGGAAACCCGGATATGATATGGAAAGAAACTCAGTTTCTTCAGTTTAACACGGAGTTGTGTTTAATGACTCTTAAAAAGGAATTCAAAAGCGTAAAAAAGAATTATACCTGCACAGATTGATGCCGATCCTACTGCAGTTCACTTCTCACTCAGTAAAATGAACATTAAGCATAATTCCTCGCAAGTAGACAAAAAACAGAAGGTCAGACTCCATAAACAAGGTATACTTAAAAGGTTTTTTATTTAAGACATAAGAAACTGAAAAAATGAAACAATGATTAGAGAGAACTTACTATCTGAAAAACATTAACAATGCGCTTCTCATATTCTACATCCCCAACTTTATCCAGAAATCCTATCTCAGAATCTGTGATACCCAAGAGAACCTGCACAACGAACACAATAATCAAATGAAGGATTATATATCTGTGAATTTTGTATCATACCAAGGAAATCTTACAAAATGAATTGAAGTAAAAATAACTCTCACATTAGATGTCCTCAGGAGAAAAATGAAAATTGTACGATACTTATAGCTTTTTTTGAGATAAGTCTCGTCTGGGGTTGTTGACTTGAAAAAGTATGCTTACTTGAAGATTTGATGACTTGCATCTTCATGCTCGTATGAGACAGTGGAAGAATAACCTGCCCCCCCAAAAAACAGCTAAATCGAGCCCATGGTAAGCTTAAAGAGCAGCTTTGACAATAAAACCTTAATCTTTGCCTATCCAAAGATTACATATGAGTCAGATGTTGGGCTCTTGAAAACATTTGGTTTAGTGATGACGAACAAAATCTGAAACAACACAAAATATATCTAAGACATCTCATCTTCTCAAGATGGATCTTCATACAGATTTGCAGAAAAACAATGAAAACAAAAGGGGGCTTACGTTCTTGCTCTTCTTGACGGTAACACGGCTGACACCGGGGATGGGTTTCATCCCAAGCTTCAACATTTCCTTCCGACTCTTCTTCTCAGTTCTACTCTGCTTTGACCTACTAGTTCCATCAGAGTGTCCTGTTAATGTGGGGTAAGTTAAGAATAAGATAAATAAAAAATTCAAGCGCAACATGCTGGACAAGAATATAAGATGAATCTTTTTTGTTGTTAACGGTTCTAGTCAGGTTTTACATCAGTCTACCAAAGCAATGTTACACTGACTGGTATAAATAGGCAAAGTTGCACATATCAAAACCTAAATAAGAACATAAGCATGATCCTTCTTTATTGTTAAAGGTTCTAGTCAGGTTTTACACCAGTCTACCAAAAGCAATGTTACATTGACTGGTCTAAAAAGGCGAAGTTGCACATATCAAAACCTAACATCATGATGCTTCATGTACCAGTCTGAGCTCGTAAACGTGTTGTATTGCAACTCCAGCATCATTGTGCTGAATATTGTAGGATGCTCAAGTGATCCAAAAACAGACACAAGCAGTAGCAACTAATATGTGGTTCATAAAGGAACCATATAGTTATGACCAAGTCACTAATTACCTCTTCTTGAGACAAGAGTCATTTTGTATCTCCTTTCCTCCATCACTATTTTGGTGTAGTTCATGACCTTTTTGATCCTACTAAGCTGCAGATTCATCAAAGTAAAGTGACTTAAGATATTTATAAAAGTAAAAAAGGAGGGTTCTATTACTACTCCAAAAGCCCATGAGGTTATTAAGGAACATCATCAATTTTCAAAGTATAGATAAAACTATTTTACCTGTATGGAAAAATTAATAAATATTATGAGATCAATATAGACTATATATACCAGGCCGTTTTAGCATAGGGATAGTCCCTGAGTATCATCTGAACCACCTTTGACTCTACCAGCAAATATTTGTTCAACAAGGTAATTCCATTTTGATAAAAAGTCATAAACTAAGATGAGAATCATAAGATGGTAACAGAACTCCAGACACCAAATAAGAGGGAGAAAAACAAACCTGACTATGTTGCTTGATAAAATCTAACTTCATTTCCTTGCGCATATCATGGACCTCAACCTAAATAACATAATAACAAATAAAATGACCAACAAATGCGCTAAGTTTTACTTGAGCCAGAAAGGAAACTTCATCTTATAAAAAACAACCCCACATCTACAGTTAAAATCACTTTGCATAATCCAGAAAAGAAAGAAAGGGAAAAAAATTTAAGACAAACCAAGTTCAAATGTTCACCCCTTGATTCAACCTTAATACTGAAAAAATGAGTCTTAAACCAAGACACTCAGCAAAACTACCAACCCTAGAAAATGTTAGCGTAACCTCATTAGCTCATAATAAGGAGAATCCATTAATTTTTTTGTCATGTTAACACATGACATGCAGATGCTTGCAGCCTTGCACATAATAATGACAACTGATGTACATATAGCCTTTGCATTCTTCCACAGATACATACAGATTTTTGAATAGACTACACAATCTCTATAGATTTCACAAATTTCACAATTTAGATTTAAAGTACAAACCATAAAAATAACTCGCATGACATTGATTTGTAATTGGCGAATGACATACTACGCCTGTGAAAACATATTGAGATGCAACCAAGTAATTTATTACCTCTTGTCAAGACAGAGTCATTCTATATCCCCTTTCCCCCATCACTCTTTTGGTGTAGTTCACGACCTTTTTGAACCCAGTAAGCTGCAGATTCATCAAAGTAGAGTGAAATTAGACACCCAGAAAAGCAAAAAAAGGAGGGTCCAACTATCACCTCGAAAGACCATGAGGTTATAAATAAGGAACATCATCAATTTTCGAAGGAATTACAGATTGAATGATTTACATTTTGGAGATCTGAAAATGATTTCCACTGGCTGTATAAATACGACTGCCCCTTCCATTTTATAAAGAATTTTGTTTCATTCCAATCTGGTTTAGACTCCAACAAGTGGCTCAAAACAGATGGTTGTATAGACTTATTGCAATTTAAAGCATCTTCAGCCACTCCCTTTGGCTGGTGGCACAAGACCCTTTCAAATGCACCTTAAACAGATAGGGAACCAGTTATATGCTTCTATTGAACTAATGCACTGTGAACATATTCCATTAATAAATACAAATTTACACTATATTTACCAAGCAGTAGTAGTTTCTAATTATGATTCTCAGCCTTCGTTTCTTGAGCTACACGCCTCTCAATCTCTGTGGCCTGTAAACCCATGCTCGAGAAAATCAGAGACCAATAGTATACATGTAAAATAAAATATAAAGTTAGTCAAGATAGAGATAAGCATTGTCTGGTTATCTCTTTAGGGGAGGCATGATTCATGTGCATATCAAAACATTGTGAAACAGGGACATGGATACACCATTTCACTAAAAAATAGATATCATCTTCACAAACAGAATGGATATCGTTTCAAAAAAAATAAAAATGAACAACTATCAAGACCTTATTGTAAAAATCCTTAAACCGAAAACCTTAATTCCAACCCAGTAAAAACACCCTAAATCCAAAACCCAAATTTCATAATGGATTAAAAAACCCTAATTTGAGATCCAGTAAATATCCCCAAATTTGAAAAACCCTAGTTTAAAATAGTGTAAAAAAAACACCAAATAAAGAACAAAAATTGAATATCTACACCAACAAAAAAGAGAAATAGAGTTATGAGTTCTAGAAAATATACCTTTTAGAAGTTCTAGAAGTCTTCTTCTTGTTCCTTAATTCTTCATCTGAAGAAAGGGTAAAGAGTAAAAAACGGGAATGAAAAAAGGAGTTAAAAAAAACTTAGGTCAAAATCAAACAAAAATAAAATCATCAAAAAAACAAATCAAGAGATCTTCATACCTGAACTGTTGGCTACTGGATCTTTGGTACGGGTTTTAAAAGAATATAATGATTTGTCTAGTAGAGTTCAGGGTTCTTCGGAATAGACAAGAAAACGAGAGAGAGAATCAGAGAAGAAATATAAAGGAAGAGAAAGAGTTCATGGTCATGATATAACCATTATCATATTAATCACTGTGTGTATATAGTCGATGATTGTTGAACCTCCAACCAAGAAGAAGAGGTTGAACCTTAATAAGAGAAGAAAAGAAGAGAACGAGGGAGAGAGACAAGAGAATGAAGAATGAATTTTCGGTCAGTTTTTTAGTCTATGTAAACACGAGTCAGTCTTGAAGCTGACTGAACATCTGAAGAGGCTGAAAATGAGTCAGCTTAAAAGTGTGGGATGCCACACTTACGAGTCGCACGCCTACAACTCAATTTAGTTGCGAATCGTAACAGAAATAAACAGTTGCGAGTTTTGTAACAAGCAAAGCTGTTGCGAATATTTTGCAACTGAAATTCGCAATTGAAAATTGCAACAGGGCCAAAGCTGTTGCGAAATCTAGTTACTAATCCTTGAACTTGGTGTAGTGTATTTTCGTCAAAAACCACCGGTACATCATATAAGTACTGATGATTAATATACAAAATCAAACTAATAACAAATCAAATACCAACAAAATGAAATTAAAATATCAGATCTACTAATGAAATGAACATAAAACATGATTATCTATCTAGATCTGAAGAATTTTTCATCAAAATCGAAGTAAAAAATTAACGAATCAAGCACGAAGATCGTAAGAACAAAAAATCCACCTACCGATTTCAAAATATGAGTTCGAATTCACGAATCGAACAAGGACCCAAAAAAATTTTCTTCTGCAGAGCACTTCTCTAAAAACATAAATTGAGAGAATGAAAAAGAAATGAACGTCATTATCCAGTTTTATATAGTGGAGGGTGTTTTGGGAATTATAATAATACGTCTCATGTGTCCCGCACGTGTACATGACCTGGGTTTAAAAAAATGGGTCAATTTTCCTTTTTTTGTTTTAATTATGGACCTCCGGTTACTGGGCTTTAGTGTGTGGACCTGCCACTAACTAAGACTACTATAATAGTATCTATTGGTAATTCCTACTTTCCACTTTGATCATATTACGCTTATACATATGTTTACCATGCAGGTACTTTTGAAACACGTGGAACATTTTTTTTTCATATTTAATAACACACCAAATTTAGGTAGAAAGATATAACGAGAACGGTGTAAAACAATTTTACCTGTAATAGCTACCACCGTTCACATTTTATGAACATGGTAGGATACGGTGCTAAATTGTTGCCTTAAAAAGCATCTGAGAGTCAAATTAGGTAACGAGAACGTTTAGAGCTTCTCCAATGGAATGTATGTGAAGATAAATATTTAAGTCCATATAGGATACACATTAATGTTTCCTTAAAATTCTTTTCCAACCCTAATTTCTTAAACAATGTGAAGATGACATGGCTTAATTTTTGTTAGACATTGTCAAGGTGAATGTTAAATTTTAGACATTCATCTTGACAATGTCAAGCCATCCTAGTAAGCTTTTGCTTAACTAAAATTAATTCTAATATATCAAATAACCATTTATAGTTCTAATAAAATCTTAAAATTACTAAAAATAAATTTACATTTAATTGAAAAAAGATCACAACCAACACCATTGGAGATGAATTATTTTTTTTCCCCTAAATTAAGTTAACATTGGAATAAGGATATCTTGTTTGTGGTTCCACCTAGGAAACACACACAACACCATTGGAGAAGCTCTTAGCAATTTGTTTTTGAGAAAATGGGTGAATTGTCCAAAGATCCCTAAAACATGGTTGTAAAGGACAAGTAAATATTAGGGATAGATGAATGGACACCAAAAATCTTAGACAATTATGTCTTTAATCTTTATATTCTTATTATCTCATTTTATGATAAATTATAAAATATAAGTCGGATTTTAATAAAATTTATATTTTTAGAAAGGATTTTCAATTATCTATAAAACAAGATCCATTGTTGATAGTAAATTCGAACGTTTTTTTCCAATTTTTTTTTGCTAGGATGAAACTGGTTGCATACTAACTTAAACTAAGATAGAAAAAACTGTTTGATAAATATAAAGAATGAAACTAGTTGCATCCTGACGTAAACTAAGATCATAAATATATATATGAAAAATAGCTAGGATGAAATTAGATGCATCCTGACTTAAACTAAGATAGGAAAATTATCTCAAAAAATATCTAGGATAAAATTGGTTACACCCTGACTTACAATAAGATTGGAAAAAAAAATAATTCGAAAAATAATCAAGATGAAACTAGATGGATCGTTCCTTAAAGTAAGAAAAACAATTTAATAAAAAATAACTAGGATGAATCTGAATACATCCTGACTTTAACTAAGATATACTTGATTTCGTCTTATGCATCCATATTTAAAATGAGATGAACCAAATTCATTTAGGCTTCAAAATTGAAATTCATGAATCACTCATCTCACGAATTATCTCACCCAAACAAAAAACAAGAAGAAAAATGTTGAATAATTATCTAATTATTGAATTTCGCGGACTGCTTTACTATCTTATGCTAAAACTAGTGCTACTGTTTATGGGCCAAGGTACAAAGTAGCACATATGAGTATGTATAAACATTGATAAAAGTTGGAAGAAGAAAGAATAAAATGAAAGAAGAAGAGGGAGCCCTCTTATTAGTTTCACTTCTTATCTATCACCCTTTACATCGACCAAAGTTGGCTATTTATAACCTCTACATAAAATGGTAAGAGGAAATGAAATTTAGCCACGTAGGGCTATATGTGCCGACTAAAGGATAGAGCTTAATTTTTATAGAATAAGAAATTTAGTCTTATCTTAATCTTAGTCGGTTTTTCTTAACCGAGAAATGTATCCAGTTGTAGCCGGATTGCTCTAGAGATAGAAATGGTGGGCCAGTCACTTAATCCACGTTCACACAACACTCCCCCTTGGACCACCATTTTAGAACGTTGCCTTATTATCCCGATAATATATATCACTAGCTTTAAAGAGATGATGGTCTTCACGAATTTTCTCTCGTTGTTGAAATTGTGTCAGGAAAACCATTTAGGAAAAGCCTGATCTTAAAGGGATGTTGGTCATCTCCATGAGATACTTCCTCCGTTAAAATTGCGTCAGGAAAACCACTAGGGACAAATCCTAAACGCCTGCGCTAGGAAAATCACTTGGGATAAAACCTGAGCGCCTGAGCCAGATATTACATGCGGTTATCCGGTAACCGCATTTCAAGAAAATCTATGGATACACATCCTTTTAGATGATAATCACTGTTCTAAGATTGTTATCTCATTAAAAACCTCATCAGGAAAATTCAGAGGGACAAAACCTGAACGTAGGAAAACATGAGTTCTCAAAACAATGATAAACCCGCAGATGTTGCCTCGTTAAAACCTTGCCTGGGAAAACCCAAAGGGACAAAAACCATACGAAGGAAAAAGAGTTCAACATGTCGAACTACGGATATCACTGGACTCACATGCCTCATTAAATCCTTGACAAGGAAAAACCCAGTGGGACAAAACCTTGACTAAGGAAAAAGAGTACACGGCGTAATGTCCAATGTTCCCATATCCATAGTCTTCAATGGCTTTACTCCCCCTGATGAGTAGTTGTGTCAGTTGATCATTGATAGTATGTATTGCATAGAGATCATGAACCGTCTTCTAATGTCTTCAGTAGTTCCAGATTCCTTTAGTCGGGAAAACTTGGTCTGATATTCCTTTGTGCAATTTCTTAATGATCTTCTGATGGTACAACCATTTATTCTCTACTAGCTTTGTCTGGACAATCGCAGCCGATTGGAGGAAGAATAAGCATCCTCTACTAACAGACTACTAGTTAGGAAAATATTTAGCTGTCTTAACAAACCTGCCAAAAATCAAAACTTAAGCATTCTGATTAGATTTTCTCCGTGGGAGACATCTAGCGATCTTTTATGCAAACGATCAGGCTTAATGGTACCACGAAGATGAAATATCTTTCTTCGGACCGATGTCTTGATATTGATGCTGGATAAAACCAGACTTAGATTTGTATTACAAACCCAATATAAGTTACACATAATATATTTTTGTTAATGTACCATTTACACATCTTTAATGTAATACCACAGAGCGATACATATCTTTTGTTGAGATGCAATCAATCAGTCTTGTGAGTAAGAGATCGAATGACTGTAATTATGCCATCTCGTCCATTTAAACATGTCTAAACCTTTAAGATTGACGGAATTAATGTATTTCCATCTACAATGCTCAACCGACAGATTGAGACCTTGTTTTATCGAGAGTCTCATCTCGAACTCCTGCTTTAAGCATTTTCGTGCTTTGGAGAATTCTTCAGGAGTTCCAATCAAATAGATGTTGTATAAAATCTAGTCAATGCACGGTATATGGGCATATAAGATGGTTCACATAACCCTGGATAATATAAGAATTCACTTAGACGATTGACCACTTTCGTCCTTATTGAGTAAACGCATTTGATATGGTAATTCCAGTGATAGGTGGAAAACCTTCAGGAATTTGTATGCAGTTATCTGTACTTCATACAGATTCACAATAACCACATCCTCTAGATGCATGTCGAGTCCTTAAAGACTGCCAGACTAATACCAAAGAGGTAATTGCATCCACAACATGGAATATGTTTCTTTGTAATCCTTCTCAGGTTTCTGTGGAAGACTTTGTGCCATTAGTTGACTTTTCTTTTCTCACTGCGCACACACACACACCTGTAGCCACTAGGGCCTACATTATCAGATGCCAGAGCTATAAACACTCACATGTGGCCAAGAGGGACACACATTATCGAGTGTTTGTAATGCAGTTCCAAGGATATGCATTTTGCGAGAAATAATTATTCCTCTTGGATGTATCCTCTCTAGTTAGACCAATCATTTAGTTGACAGCATTCGCCTATAGATAGTGGTTTAAAACCAACATCATCTATGGCGGTATCAAGGGATACCTTGAGTATGTCACCAACAATCATTGTATTACGATCGCAAATTTCTCTATTGCATGTATGCCTTATGGAAATACTCTCATTTTGAGGTTCCACAGCCTTTGCAGAGACATTCTCTTATCAGGAGAACAATACTCAGAGAAATTAGATCATCCACTGATAGTCTCTTTGAGAGCACTATCTTTCAATGAATGTGACTGGTTTTTCCTTTAGGAGGTGCAGAATATTTTAAATCAACTAGTTTTCCATGATCAAGGTATGTCTTAAATGACACACTAGCTACTACATGCAAAGCTTCTGAAGGAAGCAACTTGATTTTCAATTTCTAAAGATATCAAATCTTCGGTATGTCTTTCATTGCTGAAAACATCCAGATGAGATACGTCCTGGTTTATCATTATACAAACCAGGATACTTCACGCCGTTTTTCAGGAGACAACCTTTCCTCCCCCAAACGGTGGGAAGACTTTCTCATCAAATTTTGAAAATCTTGTTGTAGTAGTATATGCAGTGGAACATAGCACATTTCAAATAGAAAACATGACAATGATTACATGAGTAATAAGTTCAAAATGCACAAGAACATCAAATACACTCACCATCAATGCCCAAAGCATCACTAGAATGATACAACATCAACGGATGATAAACAGGAGTTTCATTTAAAATCTATATGAGTATAGATACACAGTTACCACCCAGTTTATAAGTCGAGTCATGTATGACTACCAGACCATACTTCCATCAAACTGGTTAGTGGCTGCGGAAACTCACTTTCAGGAGGTGGAGATGCATGACAAGCAACATAAATTATTTTTCTCACTACGCTTTCATATAAGAATCACATTTGCAACCGATGCTCAGACTAAGATACCAAAAACGTACACAAGGGAGAAAAACACCTCAAAATGAACCGATGTCCATATCTTCCAATCATATAAACTTTTTCGATAATTCCTTTGCAAAGGGGGATATCTATCCACAACGATTTCAGTAGCTACTCTAAACATTATTGACAACCAGTTCATAATCAACTAGTTAACGTTCTTACATCATTCTCAAGAGTATGAGGATATTTTAATCCATTGGTACCAGATTTCAGTATGCGGATACTCTTCCCCACGGGATATCAACGCAAGTTTTATGGATGTGCTCCTCGTCAGGAGAGATATCAACTCATAACTCAAAGGGAATATGGACGTTATTTGATTAGATTGGCATACCTCGTACAAGAGGTTTTCGTCTATGCTTCTAAGCATATTTCCAGACGAAACAATCGCTGCGATTACATGGAAAGTCTTGCAAGGACTTTAATATATGCCGAATCAAGCAAGAGTACTCTTGCTAAATCTAGCAACAGAGTAATCTCCAACACCTCAGGCATTTCTCGGTGTGAGAATTTAGATGAGACACAATTGTATTTAACCAATGTCGTCGACGATTCTCCTCTTGATCCTTAGGAGGAATGTCTCATCAACAGAACATCTAGTTCCGCATTACTCTACCTATCAAGGGAGCAACTGGGTGCAGAAAACAACAGTAATCGCAACCCAGGAGAGGTAACTGATCAGGTTTCCTCTCTCGTTTACTGTCCAGCTGGAATAATTTTAAGAATTTACATTGCCATGTAAAATAAATAGTAAACTGTGGAAGAATTTTGTGACCTTAGACACTATCTCAATATGAGTACCAGTCCTGCCAAGACGACCGATAGAAATCAACAACAATGAACAACATTTGTAATGCACGTACCGCGTCTGTCACAACGATAGTAGAGCTTTACCATGCTAGAGAACAACTTATTCAAACCATTCATTATGCTACCGTGTCGTATTTTTCCACTTCTTGTGGTACGGTGTTCATCAGGTTCTTAAACCCGAGAACTATTGTGGTTACCATATTCAAATATATGCCTACCACAATTGCATCTTCCTCATTTGTGGTGTCAAAAAATAGACCAATACTTGCACAGGCACAAGTGCAAATTTAATTCACCAAATTCATGATTTTAGGTAATACCTCAGGCGAAGAGAATGCATGATATTAACTGTAAATATCATTTAAAAAAATGCAGCACTCATTATCGCTCGACTTTTGTATATCTACGAGGGGTTATTAAAATATGCAGCACTCGTTTTTGTTGTCACAACATATACAAAGTGTAGACTAAGCACTAGCTCTTTAAAGCTTTTCGATGCATATAATAGACGCACATTATGCACGGCGCAAAGCTAGCAGGGACACATAAGGGCGCAAAATTTGCGACTCTCCTTATTGCTTCCCGCAATATTATATACGGTGCATATATCTTCTCTAAAATCAAGCCGAACTATTTTCCACAAAAATCAATGGTGAAACAAGAAAGAAAACATTTAAAATGCCATGTATACGGTTCTAGCATAATATCGACAAATCTCGAATTTTGTCCATTAGGCTCGACGAGATATTAATTTATCAAAGTAGAAATATGAACACATTCTTTATATATTAAAAGAAATTATCTCAATATCAATTGTAGGTCATTTCAACAACCGTTGATAGATAAAGGCTAACCGTGTTAACCCGGTGTCCATTTCCATTGCACTCCGACCTTCAGTGGAATGACTTTGAATTCCGGAGATTATTATCACAAAGGAATATAAAATTTTGCTACCTCTCAAGATGCAAAAATTCCTCGCTTTGCCGATATTAAAACAGTTAATACCACAAAATCATTGGTGTATCAACAAAGGTAATTTTACTCTCTACGATATCCAAAAGGACGCGGAAAAACCTTCTGCTGGTTGGCTAAAGAGGAAAATAACAAAATGCTACAAAACTCAAATATTTGGCTAAATTCGAAAATCGAATAACATCACAAATATGAGTCGTTGCCAATACGCACCTGTTTTGGATACCTCTTCTTTTACCATAATAATTATTTATGCTATCAATAGCACAAACATGATATGGTAAGATATCTAACTTTCCTTTAACAAGTTCTAATCAAAACAGAAAACGAATTAGACATAATAATAATTGCATGTACATAACTACTTAACAATAGTTAAATTAAATATGCCAAGATTGAAGAAAATTATTTTTTTCGGTGTCGTCAGTCCCTGTGGTTACCGCAGAGCAATTCGTGCTGATAACGTATTGAACTTCACGGTCTGCTTTACTATCTTATGCTAAAACTAGTGCTATTGTTTATGGGCCAAGGTACAAAGTAGCACATATGAGTATGTATAAACACTGATAAAAGTTGGAAGAAGAAAGAACGATATGAAAGAAGAAGAGGGAGCCTTCTTATTAGTTTCACTTCTTATCTATCACCCTTTACATCGACCAAAGTTGGCTATTTATAGCCTCTACATAAAATGGTAAGAGGAAATGAAATTTAGCCACGTAGGGCTATATGTGCCGACTAAAGGATAGAGCTTAATTCTTATAGAATAAGAAATTTAGTCTTATCTTAATCTTAGTCGGTTTTTCTTAACCGAGAAATGTATCCAGTTCTAGCCGGATTGTTCTAGAAATAGAAATGGTGGGCCACTCACTTAATCCACGTTCACACAACACTAATACAGTAGAAGCGCAATAAACACGAAAAACAAAACTAAAGACAGTGAGCACCAAAACAAGGTGGCGCAGTCCAAAACAAGTAATAAGGGGTATAAACGAATGGCTATTATTTAGAGGCGATGTTGAAGGAAAATCCATCGATGAAGACAATATGTTTCTTTGTATCCAATTATATTACATAGTATGGGTCCACATGATTAAACAGAGGAAATGTCCGAGAAACCCAGTAACGAGATCTCTTTCTTTTATAAACCCGTCATTAAGATAACATATACGTGTAATCCATGATTAAAATTTGGACGGCTATAAATAGAGATTTATGTTTGGATTGTTTCATTTATTTACGAAAACGACATTTTTTTAAGCATGAGACGAAATAAAAAAGCCTACAAAGCTATTACACGTGGGTATGTTATTCCCACAGAGTCATTAGCAATAATTTGGTGGAGAAAAGATGGAATTGCCTGGTCCCATATATTTGTTGAGAAATTTTCCGCTTGACTTCCGTCCGCAGCATAGTTTGCTAATCCATCTGTTGCTTGGTTTCCTTCCCTGTAGTTGTGTTGAATATTGCAGTGTGGTATTTGTTGCATTCTATTTTTTATTTCGGACATCATATCTGCAATATACCATGGGGGTTATGTAGTCGTTTTTATGAAGCGCATCAGATTTTCCGAGTCTGTCTCAAAAATAACTTTTGGCCATTGTCGATCCATCGCCGTCCTGGTGTCCAGAAGAGTTGCCCATGTTTCTGTCGTGAGAGTCGCAGTTATTCTCAGAGGCTGCGCAAGAGCCAAAATAACCTGGGTATTTGAGTCTCTGCAAATGAAGCCCGTTCCCTCCAATCCTGGGTGACCTCGGACAGCACCATCCGTGTTGATCTTTATCCAATCCGGAGCTGATCTGGTACATCCTACTTGTATTGTTTTTGTAGCTCTGACATTGGTTGGAGTCGCCCTGACTGGTGGTTCCCCCTGGGATTATTGGGGGAAGAATCTTTTTTCCCCAATCAAATTCATGTTGTTGTCTCAAGGTTTGTGCCAATATTTGGTCCGGGGGGGAGTGGGTAAGGTGTTTTTTGAAAATTATTATAGGTGACACTGTTGGTGCTTTGTATAATTTGTGAAATGGTTGTTTGAGGATTTACTACTATATTGGAGTTGATGTTTTGGTTTTGGTTTGTGGATAGGTGAGATAAGAGATTGTTCCAGGAGATTACTGCTATTGGGCAGTGGAGGAGGATCTGTTCGGCCGTTTCTGGTTCCAAGTTGCATCCGGGGCATAGGTTTATGCGATTTAGGATAGTGAAGGTGGAGAGACCTTCATTTATAACTTTCCACAAGAAAAGCTGTACTTTTGGTGGGCATGGTAACGTCCAAAGGAATTTGGTCGGTGGTAGGGAGTCGATGTGGTGATGAGAGTCCTGTTGGATTAGGCAGTTGTATCCGGAGGCAGTAGTGCAGTTGTATCCGGAGGCAGTAGTGTATTTTCCGGATTTCGAGTATGGCCAGACTAATGTATCTGGAGGCCTAGTTAGGGGAAGGTGGATATTTATGATGTGTTGGATAGTCTCGGGGGGAGTTTACTCATCTGGTCGTGATTCCAGTTATGGGTAAATGGGTCGATGAGATCAGCTACTGTAGCGCCCCCTAAGCTAGCAGTTGTCTAATCCAAGAGATTAACTAAATAAAAAGGCACTAAGAATCTAAATCATTTACTTAAATAATCAATTAAAAAATCTTCTCCAAAACTTAACCCAAAAACTAGCCCGCTCTGAAATTTATATATAGAAGAACTCCTCTCAAATGATACATATATAATAATCATTTTGTTTGCAAATAGAACATACATCATAATAACCATATCAGAAGACTCAACGTCACTAAGCTTCCGCTGCGCAACTCTGATCTATCTCTGAAACTGAAAGTGGTAATTGAGTGAGCACATCATCCCGAAGGGTGCCCAGTAGAACCAACAACTAAATTTCAAGTAATCATTAGTATGATTTAAAGATGCATGTTTTACAGAAAATCGATAAAACACGGAAAGACAGTAAAACATATTATAGAAACTTCTTCAAAACAATTTAAAAGAACAGTAAACATCCATAAAGAGCACAAACATCCATGTATGAGATGTGTGTTTCCGCACATAAGGAAGAATAATATTACGGTGTATCGCCCTAGCCATGTAATATTGCGGTGTATCACCCTAGCCGTGTAATACTGGTATATAAAGGAAGAATAATATTGCGGCGTATCGTCTAGCCGTGTAATATTGCGGTTTATCGCCTTAGCCATAAAATACTGATATTGTGTCGGCACACATCTCATACCATACAAAGATATGCATGAATTTCACAACAATAATATTTGTAAAACAATAATGAATACAAGAGAGTTCGTTATCGATTCCTACCTCTTTTGATGACAAGCCTCGCCTACCTCGAGATCCATGATCCACTGGTTCATCCTTGAATCGATCGTTGTTAAAAATTAATTGTTAATCATACAAGCACCCTAAGAGTTTAGATAATAGGCTCATACAAGGTTCATAACATAATACCATACAAGTCTCCAATTACGGGCTTAGTCAATTAAATAATGGTCCTAATTTTATTAATGGTTTTATAACATGGTATTTAATGTTCTAGGCATAAATCGAAATCTACTTAACCAAATAGGGTTAACTTGAATGTCATCGGAAAGCCCTCGAAAATTCCTACAACTTTGCAGAAGGAACCGAAAGCTAATTCTAACTCTAAGTGGTCCAAAAACTCAAAACAAGATTTCTGTCCTTAAGCCCAAGTCCATTAGGCCTGACCCGTACCGACCCGCTAAACCGGCCCATTAACCCATTTAACGATATATCGGGTCAAGCCACGACCCGACCCACTAACCCGTTTCTCTTACCCATAACCTGAATGGTCCGACTAACTCGGTCACTTTCACAAACACTTGATGGGCACTTCTACTCATTTTCACAAAGAAAGTTCTTATTCAGAAATAATTCCAACTCTTGAAACAGCATACGGGTCCAACTTTAATGGTCTCTACATTACTCATTTCTAATTCAAATCAAGTACTTGACGTTCCGTCTGAATCTTGGGATGACCATCCACAATTTTTACCTGATGAACATTTATCAATTCTTGCTCTAAACCATCTAGAAAGTCTCATATATATTACTACTCGAGACTGATTACACTGAAATACAGTCTCAACAGGTCATTTTCTAGGTACCTATATCTCACTCGATTCTCATCCAAATTGAACAAACTTTATATCTACAGAACCACAAGACAAAGGACTATAATTGACGTTTATAGAGCTACGTCCAATTAACTCGTTAAGGTACCTATAATTCTGTATACAAATAGAGCAGTGAAACACAAAACCACCTAAAATCATGCTTTCATGGAATTACATGTTGATAGATTATATTTTTCATATTTAATAACAACCCATACCATTAAAAACGTACTAAGGTAGTTTAAAGTCGTCACCTTGATTGATCGGTATTGTTCCAGCATTGAATCCTTGTAACATCCATAAACATCATTATTCCATTTTGATGACTTCATCAAGAACATTGTTCTTCTTCTACTACCTCTTTCATTATCTATAAGAAAATTACCTACCAATCCTCTTCTGATTTTCAGTTCTTAAATCTCTCATGAGTTATTACAATTTCATATAGTTTCTTATTATCAATCCCATTAAAAATTCCATTAACAAGATCATAAATACTTCTAAACTATTCTCTCTAAAATCTTATCTTATCTCAAGAGTTTTCATTAACAATTTCTCTATAGCTTCCTTTTAAATCATACAAGGGAAGAGTCATCAATTAACTTTTCTCCAGCTCTCTGTTTCTCCTTCGAACCAACAGCACCACCTTCCTTCACGTGAAACACAAAAGAGAAGATAAACTCTCTCTTTAATTATTATTATTAATTAATGTTCATGTTAAACTAATAGAGTCATTAACGGCTAAACCATCACTTGATCATCTCTTGACCGGTCTAACAACGTTGACGTGCTTGAGGGTCCTTAAAGCTACTGTTTGAATCGGGTAGCATTGTTTCGGGTCAAGGTTTTGAAAGTGAGGGATCCTATTAGCTTGGATAAGGGTGTCTGAACCGTTTCTAATACGGTGGAAGGTGAATTTTTTTAAAATTGGTATTAGGGATGCCACTTGTTTCCATTGTGGACTGGCAGAAGAAGGAATGGGTGTGTTTTCTCGAAATAGGTTGGTTTTGTAGGTATTTCTCATTGTATAATTTGGAGCAAATGTTATTAGGTTTATCATGAATGCTCCAAATTTTTTTCATGAGTAAGGATTTATTGTGGTGAATGCTTTTTCTAATTCCAAGACCTCCTATTAGTATCGGTTTGTTTAGCTTGTTCAATCCTAAAGGGTGAAGTTTTCTAACAGAAGTGTCATGTCCCTAGAAAAAGTTCCGGGCAATTCGGTCGATCTTTTTTTGTATATGTTCAGGGAAAAATTGTGTTTGCATAAGATGGTTAGAGGTCGAAAGTAGGGAGGTTTTAATGAGTATTAACCTTCCCACTTGAGTAAGCCATTTTGTCATCCATCCTTGCGCTTTTCGTGCTAAATGTTGCAGCAGCGGGTCGAAAATGTGACTTGAGGTTCTTCCGTGCTTGAATTGTACTCCTAGATATGTTGGAGGGGTCGCTGAGGTTGGCATATCAAAAAATTGGTGCAGAGGATCCACCTGATGTTGTTGCAGCCTAGGGTGGTAAAATACTGTAGACTTTGCAGTATTGATTTCCTGGCCTGCAGATGAACTGTAGGATATAAGTAGCTTCTTGAGGTGGTTGTTGCTTTCCCGAGATGCTTTGTAAGTGATGAGGAGATCATCCGCATACATTAAATGCAAAATAGGTGGGGCTTTTTGAGAGATTTTTAGCCTTTGTACCAGACCTTGAACTTCTAGATTTCCCAGATTGGTCGATAGGATTTCTGCACAGATGATGAAAATATAGGAAGAGAGAGGATCCCCCTGTCGAATGCCTCTAGTTGGAGTGATGTATCCATGTGGTGTACCATTAATGTTGGTGGAGTAAGTAACTGTGGTTATACATAACATTATGTAATCTACAAAAATGGTTGGAAATCCCATTGAGGTGAAGGCTTTCTTGATGAATCCCCAGTCTAAGCTATCACAGGCTTTCTTGATGTCCAGTTTCAGAGCTATTTTTGGGTCCTTGGTGAGAGATGAAGTCTTGATGTGATGGAATAGTTCCCCATATATTGCGATGTAATCATGTATTGATCATTGAGGAACAAAGGCACTTTGATATGGGCTTATGAGAAAAGGGAGAAGGGGTCGTATGCGGTTCACTAGGATTTTGGATATCACTTTGTACATTATATTGCAAAGGCTGATAGGTCTGAATTGGGATGGTTTCGATGGATGATCGACTTTGGGGATTAGGGTAACGTTGGTGTGATTTATGAGGGGGTGAATGTTTATGGATGTAAAGAAACTACGGACCATTGCTATTAATTGATGGTGTGTGGTTTCCCAGAAAACCTTGAAAAACTTACTAGTATATCCATCAGGTCCGGGAGCACTTTCCGAGTTAATGGAAAATAATGCTTGTTTAATTTCCTCAGTCGTCACCTCCTCCGTTAGAGTAGAACATTATCGAGCTGTCAGTCTGGGTATGATTTGTGCAAATAGCTCCTCATCTATTGATGTACTTCGTGCCGAGTATTTTTCTATAAAGTGATCAAGGATGATTTTAATTACCTGATCTTTATCACTAATCCAATTGTTTTGCTGGTCCTGCGGTTGTTGTATGTTGTTGTGACTTCAGTGTATAGTCGCTTTCGTGTGGAAGAAAGTTGTATTGGCGTCTCCAGATTGAAGTCATTGGATTCTGGATCTTTGTTGCCAGTATGTTGCATGACATTGCAATAAAGTTAGGTGATGGCTCTGAAGCTGCTTTTCCTGAGATATCCAGTAATTTATTTCTTCGCCACTTCAAATAGCACATTGATGTTGTGTTATTCGGATTTTCTCGGTTGATTTCTTGATTAGCTTTGACAGGTGTCCGAAGGTTTCTTTGTTCCATTCCATAAGGGTTTGCCTCATTGTAATTAGTTTTAGCTGAAGATTTGAGGCAGGTTCCGAGTCATTCTATTGACTCCAGACTGTCTCGACGATTTTCTTTAGTTGAGGATGTGTCAGTTATAGATGTTCAAACTTGTAATTCTTTTTCCCTTGCCAGTCGATTGCTTTTGTATGAAGCAAGATTGGAGAGTGATTAGAAGAAAACGACATGTTTAGTACCTAAACTAACCTTTTTTTTACTTTTCTAAAATTTCCACGTTTCACGCCTTATCAAATAATCTTTCCACGTTTTACTCTTTTTCGTTGAAAAGTCTATCCATGTTTACTCTATAGTCTCTCTCTATCTATCTATCTATCAACTTTGCCAGCATTATTGTTCTCGTTTCTGGTTTCCATTTTTTTTTCATTTTTCACGAGGAAGAAGAGATGTCAAAGTCCCGATCAGCGGTGTATATTAGTTGCTTAAGGGAAATTGGTTGTGTATCCTGTATTAAGATCTTTTTCATTAGAAATCCTTCTTTTATCTCTTTCCTGTCTTCCTTCCATTGATTCTCATGATGATTTACTTCACCAATGATTGATCTAATGTGGGATTTTTATGATTTAATTCGGGTTCTATTTAATTTTGATAAATTTCTACTCTATTCAATGTTATGGGTTAAAAAATCGGATTTGAATCGTGATAACAACTCTGTTTTATGTCTATTTAATCATTTTAGGTTTGTTGTATGTTTACATGGAGAAAGAAGTCGGCACCAAAGACATTTTCACATTTATATTTAAGTTGTCTTAGATCAAATGGCGATTATCACAAAATTGTAAAATTCGAATTTTTCGGCAAGCTGGTGATAAAAATAGCGATTATCACCAAATTATGAAAATATCACAAAATTGTGAAGTGAAAATTGGAATTTTTACGCAAGCTGGTGATGAAAATTGTGATTATCACCAAAATGTAAAAATTGAATTTATCAGTGGGCTAGTGATGATGATTGCAATTTTTCCAACCCGCAACCGGTTGCAAAATTCACCCCTCTTTTATTTAAAAAGAAATGATAACTTTTTACCTTAAAATTCATATGAAAATTACGATTATTGCACAATTTTTTTCAGTGAGCCGGATATGAAAATTGTGGTTATCACAGAAGTGTGAAAACTGGAATTTTTACACAATTGTGAAAATTCAAATTTTTCAGTGAGCTGGCGATGAAAATTGGGGTTATCATAGATATGTGAAAACTGAAATTTTCAGTGAACTGGCGATGACAATTGGGGTTATTAATATCATATATATGTGAAACTGAAATTTTTACATAATTGTGAAACTTAAGGTTTTCAGTGGGCTGGTGATGAAAATTGTAGTTATCACGTAGATGTGAAAACTGGAATTTTCAGTAATCCATAACTTTCACGGGAAAGAAAAAATATTTTCACTTTTTAGTTACAAATGTTAAAGTTGATTCTTTAGGCGGATTTTTTTGAGGATTATCATTAATAACATAAAAATTGTTTGAAAATTTTCCACGTTTTTCAGTTAAGATATTCTAAATTTGGAAACAGACAGTAATTTAGGAACTGTTTTGCGGGATTGACTTTTCAAAGTTATAATTTTTCTAAAATAAAATATCCGTGATTGACTTTTCAAAAGATTTTAGACCTCTAAGTTTAATTGGAAGTGCATATAAAATTATCTCTAAGCTTCTTGCTGAAAGGCTGAATACAGTGATGCCATCACTCATTTCAGATTTTCAGGGAGCTTTTACTCATGATAGACAAATCCTAGATGGTGTGCTCATTGCTAATGAATATGTGGATAGCAGATTGAAGTCTAAAGTGCCAGGTATCTTATGCAAAGTTGATATGGAGAAAGCATTTGATAACATTAATTGGCAAGCTCTTTTTTGTATTCTTCATAAACATGGTTTTGGTGAAAAGTGGATTGGATGGATTAAATGGCGTGTTTCTTCTACTCACCTGTCTATCCTTGTCAATGGTAGTTCTACAGAGAAGTTCAAGCCTGGTAAAGTTCTTAGACAAGGAGATTCACTCTCCCCTTATCTCTTCTACTGTGGTGGAAATTCTCTCCAAGTTAATGAATGATGCTGTTGAGAGAGGACAGATAAGTGGCTTCAAAGTAGCTGAAACTGGCACTATCATTTCACATCTTCAATTTGCTAATGATACCCTCATATTATTGAATGCCGATACTGATAAAGTTACAAGAATCTTCATTATTATTCTTTCTATATTTGCTCTTACAGGTATGAGACTGAATCTTGAGAAAAGCACAATGATTAGTGTGGGTGCATATGGTGTTATTGAAGCTCTTGCTAAGGAGCTAGGCTGTAGAACTGAGAAGTTGCCAATTAAATATCTTGGTCTTCCCATTGGTGTCACTTCAAGAAGTGTTTCAATTTGGGACTTAGTGTTGGAAAAGATGGAGATGAAACTGGCCACTTGGAAGAGAAAGTATTTAAACAAAGCAGGCAAATTAGTTCTTATAAAACATTATCTCTCAAGCTTACCTATTTATTACCTCTCTTTGTTTAATTTTCCAGTGTGTGTTGAAAAGAAGATGGTGACCTTAATGAGGAATTTTCTATAGGGTACTACTCAAGAAATAAAAAATGGTTTAGGTGGGATGGAAGAAGATCTGCAGGTCAAAACAATGTGGGGGTTTAGGTGTGAAAAGCTTAAGAGCAACTAATAAGGCACTTCTGGTAAAATGGGTTTGGAAATATTCTAAGCAAAAGCAAGCTCTATGGAGAAGGATAGTTCAACAGAAGTTGCAAGCTTCATCTGAAGTAATTCTACCAACTGATGATGATGTTGCTCAAGGGAGAAGTCTTTGGAGGAATGTTACAATATTGGTTCCTGAAATTCAAGATTCAATGACCTTTCAGCTGAAAAATGGAAAAGGAATATGATTCTGGTATGAAAAATGGTTGGTGAATGAGTGTCTTAAAGATCTCTTTCCATTTATTTTTAAAGCTAGTTGTAGCAAACAAGTGTTTGTGGCTGGTATGATTCATGGTAGCAGTTGGGTTGGTGAGTTTAAACACAATTTAAGTGTTAATGAACAGTTGGAGTGGGATCTCTTGAGACGAGATTTGGGAGCAGTTCCAACGCTGGTGGAAGGTGAGGATGAAGTTAAATTCTTTGGAGACAATTTCTCTACAAAGGTTTTTTATGAAGCTATGGAAGGTACCATGGAAGATTTCTCCTTCAGTAAATTCTTATGGAAGAAAACAGTTCCTCCTAAAGTTAGCTTCTTATTGTGGGCAGTTTTCAATAACTCTCTACCTACAAGAGATGTTCTGAGGCACATAAGGGTAGAGGTTGAAAGTGAAGTTTGTGTTATGTGTGGCTTGGAGAATGAAACTACATACCATCTATTTATTCACTGCTCTAAAACATTTGAAGTGTGGGATTATTTTATCAAGGCATTTCGTATCTCTTGGACGGTTCCAGGTACAGTTTTGAAGCTCTTTAATGCTTGGGATTGGAATGTCTTGACTGGAAAATGTAAGGAATTGTGGAATTTATTGCATTATGCTTTGATATGGGTTGTCTGGGATGAAAGAAACAATAGAGTTTTTGGAGGAAGGCATAAGTTTGTATATGAGATTATTCTTCATGTTAAGCAGACACTAATATTATGGTGCTGTGAGCAGGCAACTTTTAGTTTCATTAACAATACGCAAGTTTTGCAAAACTGGGAGACTGTCATTCACTTGTAATCTGGTCAGTTGCTGACTATCTTTCTGTACTGACTTTTGGTTGGCCTTTTTCTTTAATATAAACTTTTTCATTTCGGAAAAAAAAAACGTAATTGTTATCCAAATATAGTTAGAGGTTATTTATGTAATCTATTAATACTATGAATAATTATGGGCTCCATATATCTAGCATCTTAATGGTGGGTTCTCCATATATGAAAAAAACAAAATGGGCTAGAAATATTTTTCCTTCCTATTATTTCAATTGAAACATTCTTGTTCTCACCAAATCAGACCTAGTAATCAAAGATAACCACTAATAAAATGTAGTAGAAGTGGGATAAAGAAAAAATACTTCTCCTGTTTAATTGGTCGGAAAATGCGACGGTTGTAAAATGTACTTTGCACATACTATCTTGATTGTGTACCTCCGCAAAAATAGAAGTATTTAGTTAGTGGAAATCAAACAATTTAATTTAAGGGATAATTAAGGTAGACAGTGACTCTATACAACTCATATTTAGGTTAAATACAACCAGGATTTTACTTTCATAATTTTTATCTATTACATTTTAAAAATAACTAAATGCAACCCAATAAAGTCCAAGTCAAACCGTAGTCATACAGCTCCAAAAATAATGCCATAACCATATGATTTTATTTAGGGAATGTTAATTTTTTTTTGTTCTTCGCATAGTATTATCACTCAAACCCTAGTTATAACAGTCACTCCGTGAGTGATCCAACCTCAGAAAATCTATGTTAAAACCAAGATGAATGAACGCAAAACCTTTGTTTATGAAAACAATCAAGAGGTACCTTTAAGCAGGATTTTCTTTGTTTTCTTTTATGGTTACAGTAAAAATGAAATGGTGAAATAGAGTTTAAATGAAGAACAATTCTGACCATGCGGCTGCGTGTGTATGATCTGACGGGCTATCAAGTTCGACACTTACAACATACTAATATGAATTTCGTATTATTTTCATATGTTGTTGCTACACAAATCCGCGAAACTCCAACCCAGTCTGATGTATATTTGGAAGAGATAAACATGAAGGAATATTCAGTTCCCAAATCAAGAGAACGTTCGCATTTCCGAAGATATTGTTATAAATGTTTCCGAGCAACCAGATCCTATTAGAGTTGTTGGCTTTGGTTAATTGATTCTACTGAACTATTTACGACTAATAAGGTTAAAATGATAATAAACTTGCTTGTAACATGCATGTCAATCTTTTTCATTCTTATTAGAATTAGTACTGATGGTTTCTTTACTTATCATTTAGATTTTTGGTTCAAAAGAAGAAGTGGTACAGTGGTGTCGTGATGAGGGAAGGCGGAACAATGTGGTGATTGTCATTGTAAAAGGTGAGAGTAAAGATCAAGGAGGTAGGTGACCGTTCGTCAAAATGGCAAATGAAAGCTCAAAAGAGATGAAAGTAAATTGATTCCAATCGATCAGCTTGGCGAAGCAAGAATCTCGGTGGTGGAAAGAAAGATTTTGGGAATTTTATTTTCTTTTTTTTTTATAACATGAAAGGAGTATTGGAGGAGGGGGATTTTGGGTTCTAAGCCCATTGTTCAAATGCATTTCTCCTACTTTAGAAAAAAAAATCAATTTCTCAATGAAAGATAACTAGCAGACAATGTCCCTCAGTCGGTGCTCCTGATGGTGATTCCTATGTCTATATGATTTCCTCTGTTTCTCGAATGAGGAATAAAAACTAACTGATTGGATTTTATTAGACTAAATCTGTCAACTGTACGTGGGTTGTATTTAAAAAAATTGTTAAAAGTAATTAGGGTTGAATTTAGCAAATACATATTTACAGGGGTTGTATTTAGTTCCAGTTGTATTTAATCCAAATGTGGGTTGTATTTAGTCACTGTCTTTAGGTAAACAAATTTCTTTATTTTTTTTGGACAGATTACACAAAATGGTGCAATAATCTTAATAAGACATTAAACATTTTTAAAAAATTATTCCATTAATAATTATGTAATAATAAATGTTACATTATATAACTATATTTTAATTATCTAATGCTTAGATTTTGCTAAAAACTAACAGGGGTAGTGGTCGAGATGGAGTCGGTGAGCAGTGGAGATGGCAAGAACGTTATGGCATTATGGCCAGTGGTGGCGGAAGCTGTTTCAGTAGTAAGAGTGGTGGTGGTAATTATTGGTGAACAACGGTGGCCGGTGAAAAATAAAATGCACTCATGTCCTTCAACCATAATAACATGTATCTTGTTAATCTTTTTATGTTTCTCCAAATTGAGATAGTTGCATAGTCTTAAATCACTATCACTTTTTTGCTTGCTCATAGGTCATGTTTTATTTATTTTTCTTATTTTTATATGACTTTAAATCTCAATCAGAACAAACGACTAGAGAAGAAAATTATGGTTATTTCATTGAATATGGTATGATTTATTTTAGATGTTCCACCGCGTTTTCGACAAGCACAATTGGGAGGTAATGAGCTTTTTCTCAATTCTTCAGGATTATGTTATTTTCATGAAGTTCACTTCCCTAAACATTATTTACTATGGTTATCTATCTTATTTATTTTAACTTTTTTTTTTAGTTAAACCTTGAAAAGTTGGAACCCATTTAAATTTTTTTTGAGTCTGATCGTTTTTCTTATTCTTTTTATGCACAAACTCTTGCATTTGTGATTCTGATTATTTTCTCCTTATTGTTTTTCCATCTTCATTCTCAGAGTACTACAAACAAAGTTCCTTGACGCCAGTGGAAATGAATATTGAGAATCATATATCATGTATCCTATACCAAATGAGCAACTCAACTTAAGGTTAACCACTTATGTAGTTTGTTCTTTATATGAATTATAATGTGTTGTATGTTTTGCAAATCATCCATTTCATTCGTGCTCTGTTAATGTTTTCGCGTTCCTAAAGATGTTCAATGTAGAGAAAGCAACAACGAGCACAATAACACTTTCAAATGTTTCATTCTTTTGTCTTACCAATTGGATAAGGGACTCATCATCTTTGGATAACTAATTTGTTAGTGCTACTGTGTTTGTTTCCTCCTCGGTAATGTATTATGTTAATTTATGTCACTGCATCCCAGCTATTCTACAAAAAAAAAAAAAATCCAATGTTGATGTGTTTAGAAACATCCCTTTCTTCGTTCGATTCTATATAATTTAGATGCTTTAATTGTTCAATTATATATTCACCCGCTAAGTTACATGGCTTGGTCAAACAACTACCCTGATATAATTTATGACTCATAATTTTTCTTTCTATTTAATATCATTTCATGACACAAATCACAAACTAACCTTCTTATTCTTAGTCTCTATCATATTACTAATTTTTATCCTTGAATGAGTTACGATTTATCTGTTATATTCTCAAACTTTGATCACACTGCTAAACATATTATAATATTACTAATTCGTGCTGATAACGTATTGAATTTCGCGGTCTGCTTTACTATCTTATGCTAAAACTAGTGCTACTGTTTATGGGCCAAGGTACAAAGTAGCACATATGAGTATGTATAAACACTGATAAAAGTTGGAAAAAGAAAGAACGATACGAAAGAAGAAGAGGGAGCCTTCTTATTAGTTTCACTTCTTATCTATCACCCTTTACATCGACCAAAGTTGGCTATTTATAGCCTCTACATAAAATGGTAAGAGGAAATGAAATTTAGCCACGTAGGGCTATATGTGCCGACTAAAGGATAGAGCTTAATTCTTATAGAATAAGAAATTTAGTCTTATCTTAATCTTAGTCGGTTTTTCTTAACCGAGAAATGTATCCAGTTCTAGCCGGATTGTTCTAGAAATAGAAATGGTGGGCCACTCACTTAATCCACGTTCACACAACACTAATACAGTAGAAGCGCAATAAACACGAAAAACAAAACTAAAGACAGTGAGCACCAAAACAAGGTGGCGCAGTCCAAAACAAGTAATAAGGGGTATAAACGAATGGCTATTATTTAGAGGCGATGTTGAAGGAAAATCCATCGATGAAGACAATATGTTTCTTTGTATCCAATTATATTACATAGTATGGGTCCACATGATTAAACAGAGGAAATGTCCGAGAAACCCAGTAACGAGATCTCTCTTTTATAAACCCGTCATTAAAATAACATATATGTGTAATCCATAATTAAAATTTAGACGGCTATAAATGGAGATTTATGTTGGATTGTTTCATTTATTTACGAAAACGACATTTTTTTAATCATGAGACGAAATAAAAAAGCCTACAAAGCTATTACACGTGGGTATGTTATTCCCATAGAGTCATTAGCAATAATTTGGTGGAGAAAAGATGGAATTGCCTGGTCCCATATATTTGTTGAGAAATTTTCCGCTTGACTTCCGTCCGCAACATAGTTTGCTAATCCATCCGCTGCTTGGTTTCCTTCCCTGTAGTTGTGTTGAATATTGCAGTGTGGTATTTGTTGCATTCTATTTTTTATTTCGGACATCATATCTGCAATATACCATGGGGGTTCTGTAGTCGTTTTTATGAAGCACATCAGATTTTCCGAGTCTGTCTCAAAAATAACTTTTGACCATTGTCGATCCATCGTCGTCCTGGTGTCCAGAAGAGTTTCCCATGTTTCTGTCGTGAGAGTCGCAGTTATTCTCAGTGGCTGCGCAAGAGCCAAAATAACCTGGGTATTTGAGTCTCTGCAAATGAAGCCCGCTCCCGCAATTCCTGGGTGACCTCGGGCAGCACCATCCGTGTTGATCTTTATCCAATCCGGAGCTTATCTGGTACATCCTACTTGTATTGTTGTTGTAGCTCTGACATTGGTTGGAGTCGCCCTGACCGGTGGTTCCCCCTGGGATTATTGGGGGAAGAGTCTTTTTTCTCCAATCAAATTCATGTTGTTGTCTCAAGGTTTGTGCCAATATTTGGTCCGGGGGGGAGTGGGTAAGGTGTTTTTTGAAAATTAGATCATTTCTAGATGTCCATAGATTCCAGAATAGAAAACAGGATGCCAAGATATAGGCGACACTGTTGGTGCTTTGTAGAATTTGTGAAATGGTTGTTTGAGGATTTACTACTATATTGGAGTTGATGTTTTGGTTTTGGTTTGTGGATAGGTGAGATAAGACATTGTTCCAGGAGATTACTGTTATTGGGCAGTGGAGGAGGATCTGTTCGGACGTTTCTGGTTCCAAGTTGCATCTGGGGCATAGGTTTATGCGATTTAGGATAGTGAAGGTGGAGAGACCTTCATTTATAGCTTTCCACAAGAAAAGCTGTACTTTTGGTGGGCATGGTAACGTCCAAAGAAATTTGGTCGGTGGTAGGGAGTCGATGTGGTGATGGGGGTCCTGTTGGATTACGCAGTTGTATCCGGAGGCAGTAGTGCAGTTGTATCCGGAGGCAATAGTGTATTTTCAAGATTTCGAGTATGGCCAGACTAATGTATCTGGAGGCCTAGTTAGGGGAAGGTGGATATTTATGATGTGTTGGATAGTCTCGGGGGGGGGGGG